>NW_028159038.1:175000-235000 GCF_964263955.1 Coregonus lavaretus | reverse complement strand
CTAAATCTATTCAACTTGTTAGAAAACGCATTCATTTGCCCAAGTCAATCATAAGACATGAACAAAATGCATCAGTGATTCGTATTTCCATGAACTTTCTGGCACGGCACAGGAATGCCCCTGTCTGTGTGCATGTGTGCGGTGCGCGCGTATGTCTACACTTTGTGTAGCCGTTAGCGATGATGCTAATGATAACCTTCTTCTGGTAGGGAAGGAATGGCTTTCCCCAAAACCTTCGCAAGTAAATGTTAACTACAAAGTAGCCTATGCCTGCCTGGCAGAATTATACCGTGATCATTTGCATCACTCCAGTGGCCATTTGTTCTACAGCAACACCGCTTAACCAAACAAAGGTCTCTTCCTGGTGCACGCTTGCATTTAAGGGTAACTACACCCCAAAATCTAAATGTCTTACATTTTTCCCAGACCTCACAAATGGTCACCTGATAGGGTTTAAACATTGTTGTGGACATAGAACATCCAATTGTGCTGTTTTGCTATTAAAAAGGTGTACTTTTGAGAGCGAAAACCTGCCAAAACAGGGACAAACGGTCAACGGGGAAATCTAAACGGAGAAAAGGGAACTTGGGAATTAACGGAATCAGGCAAAACATTGAAGGGATTTTATAGTGCCCTAATGGACTACAGACATTGACTGTCTCCTAGACTAAAAACAAAGGCTGCATGTACTGCCTATATTTTGAGGGAAACGCACTGTCCATTATTTGATTTGATCAGGGCAGGGCAGCACACACAAACTGCATTTAGTCCAATAACAATCCATGATATTATTAGGGTGATAAATAAAAGGCAGTTGCTCCATGACACAAGAGCACGCTCTACTGGGACAAAAAGCTTACAGCACCTGGTATTCCCAGGCGGTCTACCATCCAAGTACTAACCAGGCCCGACCCTGCTTAGCTTCCGAGATCGGACGAGATCGGGAGTATTCAGGCTGGTATTGCCATAAGCGAGGGAACAACTCTTGGTACACTATATAAAGTCAATGTGTCACTCACTCTGAAAGGGACACAGAAACGTATCCACTTTGTGACACAAACTGAAGAAGCTCAACCCTTGCTTACATTTCCAATATATATATATATATATTTGAGTCTTGTTGGGGGGGGGGGGGGGAGAGGGCATATCCTATGTTGATTTATGACAAGTTCATTGACTAGGGCCCTATAAAATAGGCGTTGCGGACCGAATCACGGAATCCAGACATTAAACCGAAATGCAACAATATTCAAACAGTTATTGAACTTAGTAAGAAATCAACTAAATCTATTCAACTTGTTAGAAAACGCATTCATTTGCCCAAGTCAATCATAAGATATGAACAAAATGCATCAGTGATTCGTATTTCCATGAACTATCTGGCACGGCACAGGAATGCCCCTGTCTGTGTGCATGTGTGCGGTGCGCGCGTATGTCTACACTTTGTGTAGCCGTTAGCGATGATGCTAATGATAACCTTCTTCTGGTAGGGAAGGAATGGCTTTCCCCAAAACCTTCGCAAGTAAATGTTAACTACAAAGTAGCCTATGCCTGCCTGGCAGAATTATACCGTGATCATTTGCATCACTCCAGTGGCCATTTGTTCTACAGCAACACCGCTTAACCAAACAAAGGTCTCTTCCTGGTGCACGCATGCATTTAAGGGTAACTACACCCCAAAATCTAAATGTCTTACATTTTTCCCAGACCTCACAAATGCTCACTTGATAGGGTTTAAACATTGTTGTGGACATAGAACATCCAATTGTGCTGTTTTGCTATTAAAAAGGTGTACTTTTGAGAGCGAAAACCTGCCAAAACAGGGACAAACGGTCAACGGGGAAATCTAAACGGAGAAAAGGGAACTTGGGAATTAACGGAATCAGGCAAAACATTGAAGGGATTTTGTAGTGCCCTAATGGACTACAGACATTGACTGTCTCCTAGACTAAAAACAAAGGCTGCATGTACTGCCTATATTTTGAGGGAAACGCACTGTCCATTATTTGATTTGATCAGGGCAGGGCAGCACACACAAACTGCATTTAGTCCAATAACAATCCATGATATTATTAGGGTGATAAATAAAAGGCAGTTGCTCCATGATACAAGAGCACGCTCTACTGGGACAAAACGCTTACAGCACCTGGTATTCCCATGCGGTCTCCCATCCAAGTATTAACCTGGCCAGACCCTGCTTAGCTTCCGAGATCGGACGAGATCGGGATTATTCAGGCTGGTATTGCCGTAAGCAAGGAAGCAACTCTTGTTACACTATATAAAGTCAATGTGTCACTCACTCTGAAAGGGACACAGAAACGTATCCACTTTGTGACACAAACTGAAGAAGCTCAACCCTTGCTTACATTTCCAATATATATATATATATATATATATATATATATATATATATATATATATATATATATATTTGAGTCTTGTTGGGGGGGGGGGGAAGAGGGCATATCCTATGTTGATTTATGACAAGTTCATTGATTAGGGCCCTATAAAATAGGCGTTGCGGACCGAATCACGGAATCCAGACATTAAACCGAAATTCAACAATATTCAAACATTTATTGAACTTAGTAAGAAATCAACTAAATCTATTCAACTTGTTAGAAAACGCATTCATTTGCCCAAGTCAATCATAAGACATGAACAAAATGCATCAGTGATTCGTATTTCCATGAACTTTCTGGCACGGCACAGGAATGCCCCTGTCTGTGTGCATGTGTGCGGTGCGCGCGTATATCTACACTTTGTGTAGCCGTTAACGATGATGCTAATGATAACCTTCTTCTGGTAGTGAAGGAATGGCTTTCCCCAAAACCTTCGCAAGTAAATGTTAACTACAAAGTAGCCTATGCCTGCCTGGCAGAATTATACCGTGATCATTTGCATCACTCCAGTGGCCATTTGTTCTACAGCAACACCGCTTAACCAAACAAAGGTCTCTTCCTGGTGCACGCTTGCATTTAAGGGTAACTACACCCCAAAATCTAAATGTCTTACATTTTTCCCAGACCTCACAAATGGTCACCTGATAGGGTTTAAACATTGTTGTGGACATAGAACATCCAATTGTGCTGTTTTGCTATTAAAAATGTGTACTTTTGAGAGCGAAAACCTGCCAAAACAGGGACAAACGGTCAACGGGGAAATCTAAACGGAGAAAAGGGAACTTGGGAATTAACGTTATCAGGCAAAACATTGAAGGGATTTTATAGTGCCCTAATGGACTACAGACATTGACTGTCTCCTAGACTAAAAACAAAGGCTGCATGTACTGCCTATGTTTTGAGGGAAACGCACTGTCCATTATTTGATTTGATCAGGGCAGGGCAGCACACACAAACTGCATTTAGTCCAATAACAATCCATGATATTATTAGGGTGATAAATAAAAGGCAGTTGCTCCATGACACAAGAGCACGCTCTACTGGGACAAAAAGCTTACAGCACCTGGTATTCCCAGGCAGTCTCCCATCAAAGTACTAACCAGGCACAACACTGCTTAGCTTCCAAGATCGGACGAGATCGGGCGTATTCAGGCTGGTATGGCCGTAAGCGAGGTAACAACTCTTGGTACACTATATAAAGTCAATGTGTCACTCACTCTGAAAGGGACACAGAAACGTATCCACTTTGTGACACAAACTGAAGAAGCTCAACCCTTGCTTACATTTCCAATATATATATATATATATATATATATATATATATATATATATATATATATATATATATATATATATATATATATATATATATATTTGAGTCTTGTTGGGGGGGGGGGGGGAGAGGGCATATCCTATGTTGATTTATGACAAGTTCATTGACTAGGGCCCTATAAAATAGGCGTTGCGGACCGAATCACGGAATCCAGACATTAAACCGAAATGCAACAATATTCAAACAGTTATTGAACTTAGTAAGAAATCAACTAAATCTATTCAACTTGTTAGAAAACGCATTCATTTGCCCAAGTCAATCATAAGATATGAACAAAATGCATCAGTGATTCGTATTTCCATGAACTATCTGGCACGGCACAGGAATGCCCCTGTCTGTGTGCATGTGTGCGGTGCGCGCGTATGTCTACACTTTGTGTAGCCGTTAGCGATGATGCTAATGATAACCTTCTTCTGGTAGGGAAGGAATGGCTTTCCCCAAAACCTTCGCAAGTAAATGTTAACTACAAAGTAGCCTATGCCTGCCTGGCAGAATTATACCGTGATCATTTGCATCACTCCAGTGGCCATTTGTTCTACAGCAACACCGCTTAACTAAACAAAGGTCTCTTCCTGGTGCACGCATGCATTTAAGGGTAACTACACCCCAAAATCTAAATGTCTTACATTTTTCCCAGACCTCACAAATGCTCACTTGATAGGGTTTAAACATTGTTGTGGACATAGAACATCCAATTGTGCTGTTTTGCTATTAAAAAGGTGTACTTTTGAGAGCGAAAACCTGCCAAAACAGGGACAAACGGTCAACGGGGAAATCTAAACGGAGAAAAGGGAACTTGGGAATTAACGGAATCAGGCAAAACATTGAAGGGATTTTGTAGTGCCCTAATGGACTACAGACATTGACTGTCTCCTAGACTAAAAACAAAGGCTGCATGTACTGCCTATATTTTGAGGGAAACGCACTGTCCATTATTTGATTTGATCAGGGCAGGGCAGCACACACAAACTGCATTTAGTCCAATAACAATCCATGATATTATTAGGGTGATAAATAAAAGGCAGTTGCTCCATGATACAAGAGCACGCTCTACTGGGACAAAACGCTTACAGCACCTGGTATTCCCATGCGGTCTCCCATCCAAGTATTAACCTGGCCAGACCCTGCTTAGCTTCCGAGATCGGACGAGATCGGGATTATTCAGGCTGGTATTGCCGTAAGCAAGGAAGCAACTCTTGTTACACTATATAAAGTCAATGTGTCACTCACTCTGAAAGGGACACAGAAACGTATCCACTTTGTGACACAAACTGAAGAAGCTCAACCCTTGCTTACATTTCCAATATATATATATATATATATATATATATATTTGAGTCTTGTTGGGGGGGGGGGGGGAGAGGGCATATCCTATGTTGATTTATGACAAGTTCATTGACTAGGGCCCTATAAAATAGGCGTTGCGGACCGAATCACGGAATCCAGACATTAAACCGAAATGCAACAATATTCAAACAGTTATTGAACTTAGTAAGAAATCAACTAAATCTATTCAACTTGTTAGAAAACGCATTCATTTGCCCAAGTCAATCATAAGACATGAACAAAATGCATCAGTGATTCGTATTTCCATGAACTTTCTGGCACGGCACAGGAATGCCCCTGTCTGTGTGCATGTGTGCGGTGCGCGCGTATGTCTACACTTTGTGTAGCCGTTAGCGATGATGCTAATGATAACCTTCTTCTGGTAGGGAAGGAATGGCTTTCCCCAAAACCTTCGCAAATAAATGTTAACTACAAAGTAGCCTATGCCTGCCTGGCAGAATTATACCGTGATCATTTGCATCACTCCAGTGGCCATTTGTTCTACAGCAACACCGCTTAACCAAACAAAGGTCTCTTCCTGGTGCACGCTTGCATTTAAGGGTAACTACACCCCAAAATCTAAATGTCTTACATTTTTCCCAGACCTCACAAATGGTCACCTGATAGGGTTTAAACATTGTTGTGGACATAGAACATCCAATTGTGCTGTTTTGCTATTAAAAAGGTGTACTTTTGAGAGCGAAAACCTGCCAAAACAGGGACAAACGGTCAACAGGGAAATTTAAACGGAGAAAAGGGAACTTGGGAATTAACGGAATCAGGCAAAACATTGAAGGGATTTTATAGTGCCCTAATGGACTACAGACATTGACTGTCTCCTAGACTAAAAACAAAGGCTGCATGTACTGCCTATATTTTGCGGGAAACGCACTGTCCATTATTTGATTTGATCAGGGCAGGGCAGCACACACAATATGCATTTAGTCCAATAACAATCCATGATATTATTAGGGTGATAAATAAAAGCCAGTTGCTCCATGACACAAGAGCACGCTCTACTGGGACAAATAGCTTACAGCACCTGGTATTCCCAGGCGGTCTCCCATCCAAGTACTAACCTGGCCAGACCCTGCTTAGCTTCCGAGATCGGACGAGATCGGGAGTATTCAGGCTGGTATTGCCGTAAGCGAGGGAGCAACTCTTGGTACACTATATAAAGTCAATGTGTCACTCACTCTGAAAGGGACACAGAAACGTATCCACTTTGTGACACAAACTGAAGAAGCTCAACCCTTGCTTACATTTCCAATATATATATATATATATATATATATATATATATATATATATATATATATATATATATATATATATATATATATATATATATATATATATATATATATATATATATATATTTGAGTCTTGTTGGGGGGGGGGGAAGAGGGCATATCCTATGTTGATTTATGACAAGTTCATTGATTAGGGCCCTATAAAATAGGCGTTGCGGACCGAATCACGGAATCCAGACATTAAACCGAAATTCAACAATATTCAAACATTTATTGAACTTAGTAAGAAATCAACTAAATCTATTCAACTTGTTAGAAAACGCATTCATTTGCCCAAGTCAATCATAAGACATGAACAAAATGCATCAGTGATTCGTATTTCCATGAACTTTCTGGCACGGCACAGGAATGCCCCTGTCTGTGTGCATGTGTGCGGTGCGCGCGTATATCTACACTTTGTGTAGCCGTTAACGATGATGCTAATGATAACCTTCTTCTGGTAGTGAAGGAATGGCTTTCCCCAAAACCTTCGCAAGTAAATGTTAACTACAAAGTAGCCTATGCCTGCCTGGCAGAATTATACCGTGATCATTTGCATCACTCCAGTGGCCATTTGTTCTACAGCAACACCGCTTAACCAAACAAAGGTCTCTTCCTGGTGCACGCTTGCATTTAAGGGTAACTACACCCCAAAATCTAAATGTCTTACATTTTTCCCAGACCTCACAAATGGTCACCTGATAGGGTTTAAACATTGTTGTGGACATAGAACATCCAATTGTGCTGTTTTGCTATTAAAAATGTGTACTTTTGAGAGCGAAAACCTGCCAAAACAGGGACAAACGGTCAACGGGGAAATCTAAACGGAGAAAAGGGAACTTGGGAATTAACGTTATCAGGCAAAACATTGAAGGGATTTTATAGTGCCCTAATGGACTACAGACATTGACTGTCTCCTAGACTAAAAACAAAGGCTGCATGTACTGCCTATGTTTTGAGGGAAACGCACTGTCCATTATTTGATTTGATCAGGGCAGGGCAGCACACACAAACTGCATTTAGTCCAATAACAATCCATGATATTATTAGGGTGATAAATAAAAGGCAGTTGCTCCATGACACAAGAGCACGCTCTACTGGGACAAAAAGCTTACAGCACCTGGTATTCCCAGGCAGTCTCCCATCAAAGTACTAACCAGGCACAACACTGCTTAGCTTCCAAGATCGGACGAGATCGGGCGTATTCAGGCTGGTATGGCCGTAAGCGAGGTAACAACTCTTGGTACACTATATAAAGTCAATGTGTCACTCACTCTGAAAGGGACACAGAAACGTATCCACTTTGTGACACAAACTGAAGAAGCTCAACCCTTGCTTACATTTCCAATATATATATATATATATATATATATATATATATATTTGAGTCTTGTTGGGGGGGGGGGGTGGGGGGGGGAAGAGGGCATATCCTATGTTGATTTATGACAAGTTCATTGACTAGGGCCCTATAAAATAGGCGTTGCGGACCGAATCACGGAATCCAGACATTAAACCGAAAATCAACAATATTCAAACATTTATTGAACTTAGTAAGAAATCAACTAAATCTATTCAACTTGTTAGAAAACGCATTCATTTGCCCAAGTCAATCATAAGACATGAACAAAATGAATCAGTGATTCGTATTTCCATGAACTTTCTGAAACGGCACACGAATGCCCCTGTCTGTGTGCATGTGTGCGGTGCGCGCGTATATCTACACTTTGTGTAGCCGTTAGCGATGATGCTAATGATAACCTTCTTCTGGTAGGGCAGGAATGGGTTTCCCCAAAACCTTCGCAAGTAAATGTTAACTACAAAGTAGCCTATGCCTGCCTGGCAGAATTATACCGTGATCATTTGCATCACTCCAGTGGCCATTTGTTCTACAGCAACACCGCTTAACCAAACAAAGGTCTCTTCCTGGTGCACGCTTGCATTTAAGGGTAACTACACCCCAAAATCTAAATGTCTTACATGTTTCCCAGACCTCACAAATGGTCACCTGATAGGGTTTAAACATTGTTGTGGACATAGAACATCCAATTGTGCTGTTTTGCTATTAAAAAGGTGTACTTTTGAGAGCGAAAACCTGTTAAAACAGGGACAAACGGTCAACGGGGAAATCTAAACGGAGAAAAGGGAACTTGGGAATTAACGGAATCAGGCAAAACATTGAAGGGATTTTATAGTGCCCTAATGGACTACAGACATTGACTGTCTCCTAGACTAAAAACAAAGGCTGCATGTACTGCCTATATTTTGAGGGAAACACACTGTCCATTATTTGATTTGATCAGGGCAGGGCAGCACACACAAACTGCATTTAGTCCAATAACAATCCATGATATTATTAGGGTGATAAATAAAAGGCATTTGCTCCATGACACAAGAGCACGCTCTACTGGGACAAAAAGCTTACAGCACCTGGTATTCCCAGGCGGTCTCCCATCCAAGTACTAACCAGGCCCGACCATGCTTAGCTTCCGAGATCGGACGAGATCGGGCGTATTCAGGATGGTATGGCCGTAAGCGAGGGAACAACTCTTGGTACACTATATAAAGTCAATGTGTCACTCACTCTGAAAGGGACACAGAAACGTATCCACTTTGTGACACAAACTGAAGAAGCTCAACACTTGCTTACATTTCCAATATATATATATATATTTGAGTCTTGTTGGGGGGGGGGGGGGGGGGGGGGGGGCATATCCTATGTTGATTTATGACAAGTTCATTGACTAGGGCCCTATAAAATAGGCGTTGCGGACCGAATCACGGAATCCAGACATTAAACCAAAATTCAACAATATTCAAACATTTATTGAATTTAGTAAGAAATCAACTAAATCTATTCAACTTGATAGAAAACGCATTCATTTGCCCAAGTCAATCATAAGACATGAACAAAATGCATCAGTGATTCGTATTTCCATGAACTTTCTGAAACGGCACAGGAATGCCCCTGTCTGTGTGCATGTGTGCGGTGCGCGCGTATATCTACACTTTGTGTAGCCGTTAGCGATGATGCTAATGATAACCTTCTTCTGGTAGGGAAGGAATGGCTTTCCCCAAAACCTTCGCAAGTAAATGTTAACTACAAAGTAGCCTATGCCTGCCTGGCAGAATTATACCGTGATCATTTGCATCACTCCAGTGGCCATTTGTTCTACAGCAACGCCGCCTAACCAAACAAAGGTCTCTTCCTGGTGCACTCTTGCATTTAAGGGTAACTACACCCCAAAATCTAAATGTCTTACATTTTTCCCAGACCTCACAAATGGTCACCTGATAGGGTTTAAACATTGTTGTGGACATAGAACATCAAATTGTGCTGTTTTGTTATTAAAAAGGTGTACTTTTGAGAGCGAAAACCTGCCAAAACAGGGACAAACGGTCAACGGGGAAATCTAAACGGAGAAAAGGGAACTTGGGAATTAACAGAATCAGGCAAAACATTGAAGGGATTTTATAGTGCCCTACTGGACTACAGACATTGACTGTCTCCTAGACTAAAAACAAAGGCTGCATGTACTGCCTATATTTTGAGGGAAACGCACTGTCCATTATTTGATTTGATCAGGGCAGGGCAGCACACACAAACTGCATTTAGTCCAATAACAATCCATGATATTATTAGGGTGATAAATAAAAGGCAGTTGCTCCATGACACAAGACCACGCTCTACTGGGACAAAAAGCTTACAGCACCTGGTATTCCCAGGCGGTTTCCCATCCAAGTACTAACCAGGCCCGACGCTGCTTAGCTTCCGAGATCGGACGAGATCAGGCGTATTCAGGATGGTATGGCCATAAGCGAGGGAACAACTCTTGGTACACTATATAAAGTCAATGTGTCACTCACTCTGAAAGGGACACAGAAACGTATCCACTTTGTGACACAAACTGAAGAAGCTCAACCCTTGCTTACATTTCCAATATATATATATATTTATTTGAGTCTTGTTGGGGGGGGGGGGGGAGAGGGCATATCCTATGTTGATTTATGACAAGTTCATTGACTAGGGCCCTATAAAATAGGCGTTGCGGACCGAATCACGGAATCCAGACATTAAACCGAAATTCAACAATATTCAAACATTTATTGAACTTAGTAAGAAATCAACTAAATCTATTCAACTTGTTAGAAAACGCATTCATTTGCCCAAGTCAATCATAAGACATGAACAAAATGCATCAGTGATTCGTATTTCCATTAACTTGCTGAAAGGGCACAGGAATGCCCCTGTCTGTGTGCATGTGTGCGGTGCGCGCGTATATCTACACTTTGTGTAGCCGTTAGCGATGATGCTAATGATAACCTTCTTCTGGTAGTGAAGGAATGGCTTTCCCCAAAACCTTCGCAAGTAAATGTTAACTACAAAGTAGCCTATGCCTGCCTGGCAGAATTATACCATGGTCATTTGCATCACTCCAGTGGCCATTTGTTCTACAGCAACACCGCTTAACCAAACAAAGGTCTCTTCCTGGTGCACGCTTGCATTTAAGGGTAACTACACCCCAAAATCTAAATGTCTTACATTTTTCCCAGACCTCACAAATGGTCACCTGATAGGGTTTAAACATTGTTGTGGACATAGAACATCCAATTGTGCTGTTTTGCTATTAAAAAGGTGTACTTTTGAGAGCGAAAACCTGCCAAAACAGGGACAAACGGTCAACGGGGAAATCTAAACGGAGAAAAGGGAACTTGGGAATTAACAGAATCAGGCAAAACATTGAAGGGATTTTATAGTGCCCTAATGGACTACAGACATTGACTGTCTCCTAGACTAAAAACAAAGGCTGCATGTACTGCCTATATTTTGAGGGAAACGCACTGTCCATTATTTGATTTGATCAGGGCAGGGCAGCACACACAAACTGCATTTAGTCCAATAACAATCCATGATATTATTAGGGTGATAAATAAAAGGCAGTTGCTCCATGACACATATATTTTGAGGGAAACGCACTGTCTATTATTTAAATTGATCAGGGCAGGGCAGGGCAGCACATACGAACTGCATTTAGTCCAATAAAAATACATGATATTATTAGGGTGATAAATAAAAGGCAGTTACTCCATGCATTCACTAACTGTAAGTCGCTCTGGATAAGAGCGTCTGCTAAATGACTAAAATGTAAATGATGGCAGCTGGTCCTTTTGTGGCAGGGCTGAAATGCAGTGTAAATGTTTTTTGGGGATAAAGTTCATTTTCATGGCAAAGAGGGACTTTGCAATTAATTGCAATTCATCTGATCGCTCTTCATGACATTCTGGAGTATATGCAAATTGCCATCATCAAAACTGAGGCAGCAGACTTTGTGAAAATTAGTATTTGTGTCATTCTCAAAACTTTTGACCACGACTGTATGTACTGACATGTATGTGTAACTGATAGATGCACACACACACGACATGTTCATGTTTCTAAATGTATGTCAATTGTATTTTGTCTGTAATGTCTTGTTCGTTATGTGTCGGACCCCAGTAAGACTAGCTGTCACCATTGATGTCAGCTAATGGGGATCCTAATAAATCAAATCAAATCAAGAGAGGATAGGCTGTGCTCAGTAAACTGACTACAGTGTGCAAGCCCACCTCCTGTCCTGACTGAGCAATTGATTTCTCCAGTCTCTGAAAACTGCATTAGCCAAAACACATTGGTCGAGAGAAGGTCAGTGCCATCATGATGATGGAACGACAAGTTCACTAAACCCAGCACTCAATCACACAGGCATATGCATGCACGTACACACACACACAAACACAGGCAGATAGGCAGGAATGCATGCACGCACATACACATATATTTGTGTATTGATTCTGATATTACAACACCTTGCACTATTCACTGAGATAACACCACTAGACCAGAGTCCCAAGGTACAGTATATGATTCCCCGTCCTACCTAGTTCTGCTTGGTTTAATGTTTGAAGTTAAAATGTTTATCCTGTAAATGTATAATAGACTTCATGCCGGCTGTGACCACAGTGGTGGAGGTCATAACACAGAGACATGGCTGCCTTTATTTGTTTAGCTACTGGCCCTCACTAAAAGGAATCCAATAAGCCATCAGGATGCACCCTGTGGCCATACAAGTGTCTAGGGGTCTGAAAGGAAGACTAGGTAGAGTGCATAAACACACTGACAGACACACATAGAAGAAAACACACATCGTCCCTCTATAGAACACTTACTACCAACACACCCACATGTACATTAACCCTCTGAAACACATACACACACCCTGCATTTATCTGGCCATTAATGGTCTTGGCTGGAGGATGAAGGCATTTGTTATCGTCTTCAGGAGAGGCCAAGGTTTGTTCATCATCACTACCCAGGAGGCACCACTCTGATCTCTCTGTGCCAGTCTTTGTGTGCGGCTCGCTGTGGATTCACCCAGGCTCACTGGCCTGTAAAGCAATCTAATCTTCACTGGACTGCAAGAGCCTTACTGCCTTTACAGAGAGCTGCAGGGCTAAACTGTAGCCAAACACTGAACTGGCAGTTTTTTATTGTTTTCAAATTAATGGCAACATTAATGATCTTTACTATCATTGGATAAAAAACATATTACACATGTAACAGTCTTGGGAGGATAAAAGAGAGCGAGAGAGAGAGAGAGAGAGAGAGAGAGAGAGAGAGAGAGAGAGAGGGAGAGAGAGAGGGAGAAAAAGGAGGATTCATTGGATAAATGGACTGACATTTTTGAAGGGAATCAATTCAGTTACCCCACTGAAACTTGCACTTGTGTGTAGCCTATGTTATGATGTGTAGACTATTTTATGATATGTGTTGTACTAAACAGTATATTAGAAAACCATTCATGATTGCTTTACATACAACATTTGGTCATTGACATACTGTATGTAGTCATTTTATGCTCTCTGGTGGCCTTTTAAGGCATAGCAGCACAGCACTGCCTCCCCATGCTCTCCCATACAGATGACAAAGATGGTGAATAATGAAGGTGTCGCATAAAGGCTGTTTACCTATCTCTTATGCTACATGTGGCGGCGATCTGCTTTTAATAGTGCAGACATAGAGGAGGTGTGAATATAGATGTGTTGCCATGACTCTTGCCCGCTGGCCTGCATGTATTCACTGAGTAGACTCTTGGACTACAACAAGTATGTATTCTGATTGCCAACAGTAGTAATATGTTGAGTGTGGCACTTGATAATCAACTGTATAATCATTCTCAATGTGGAGTGATTGACCTGTGCTCAGCCACCCTCTCCTTGCAACATGATGCAGGCAGGCAATAGATGAGAAAACAAAGTGCTTCAATAGGGTGAAGGCAGAGGTTGAATATGAGTACAGGCAGAGAAAGAGATGGAGAGAGAAGGAAAGAGAGAGACAGACATACAGATGTAGGATCTTAATTTGAGCCAGTTTGCTACAGCAGGAAAATAATTATGCAGCAACAGGAAATGTGAATTATGATGTGGATTATAATTAATGGACATTTTAAAATGAAAATGACAAACTTTAGAAGCCTTTTGTAATACAATACAAGTTTGCATTTCTTGCTCTGCAGTACAAATCTCAGCAACAAAAGAGTGATCAAATTAAGATCCTACATCTGTACAGACAGACAGACATACAGACATACAGGCAGACTAGGTATATAGTAATAGGCTGCTCCAGTGTTCTGGAACTTGATGATGTCACAATGTCACTTTACCAGGGATGGAGCACTAGTTATTATAAGGGAACATTATGAGGTAACGTTGCCACGGAAACACACTTCTAACAGAATCCCAGACCACATTAAAATTGTTAGACAAGCTCAGGAAGAGCGTGTTAGCTACATCTCTCAACCTATAACTGATTTGATTGATTACAACAGTACACTACCCTAGCGTGTTATGGGTCAGACACTTAGTGACCCTGTCCCTCTGGTCTCCCCTAGGGAGCAACCAAAGGAGACCCATAAACATAAAAATAAACCCAAGGAGAAGAGCATCCCTCCAGCCCTGACCTTTCTTCAGCTGTTTACACTGCTGAGCTGCGTCAGGATGAAGAAGACACCATTTGATCCCTCCCAGAGTGGTGAGGGGAGAAAGGCAACAACGATACACGATACGAACAACAATAATGACTCTGATACTGGTGAGTGTGAGGAGGTGTCTATTGACTAGTGCTGCTACACAGTACAATTATTTAGGCTTCACTTGGAGGAAATGTTTCACTTACAGGCTCTGACTATTCTGCAGGTGATGTGAAAAGGATCAAGGACAAGAGTTAAAGAAAGGTTCGGAAAGAGAAAGTTTGGATTGAAGTTCAGAAATCTCAGGACCACAAACGCAGAACGACACCGGAAACAGAAAAAGACATTAAACAAAGATCTAACTCGGTAAGACATCCAAACCTGCTTATCAATGAGGATTTGCCAATGCATTTGATAATTGATAATGACCACAATAAGGAAAACACAGTATATTGTGTTGAATTTGATACTTTGACACTGCTTGACAAATGTGATAATGTCACAATGCCCCTTCGGATGGGGTAGGCCCTACTAGTTAAAAAGTCTTAACGGAATCCATGGAACGTACCAGCTCTGACCTTACCCCCATTGAAGTTGAAATTGAAATGGTTAAGGTAAGGGTTAAGGTTAGAGTTAGGGTAAGGGTAGAGGTAAGGTTAGGGTTTAGGGTAGGGATGTCTCAAGGATCTCGGATAGCACTAACCCTAGTTATAATTGGGTAACATTTTGCCATGGAAACACACTAGAGCTCATTGGCTATTGATATTGTAGTTTGAAATATCAGTAGATTTCTAACTGATGTACTGATTGTGACCCTGAGGTCTCCCCTGTGGAGAAAGCAAAGGAGACCCAGCAGAAAGAGAAGAAGCAGAGCATCTATCCAGCTGTGGCGGCCCTGCAGCTGTTCACTCTCTTCTGCTGTGGAGGGAAAGTCAAGCTGAAGAAAACTCGTCCCTCTCAGCACAGACAGAGTAAAAAGGACCAGGACGAAGATAATGCATCTGATACTGGTGAGTGTTATGGGTTGTCTGTTGATTAGATATAGAATGATATTTCTCCAATTGGAAAGATGTGTCTTCAAAATCAAAATGTCTAATCTAAACAGGCTCAGACTGGTCTGGAGGAGATGTTACAACCAAAAAGGTCAAGGACAAGAGTAATGGAAAGGTAGGGAGGGAGAAAGACTGGACTGAAGTCCAGCTATTGAAATCATCTCAAGACCACAAACCCAGAAGTACAACACCAGAAACAGACAAGGGAACTAATTTGGGACAAAGACCGAACTCTGTGAGACAAGCAAACATGCTGTATCATATTTTATTGTGAGCAAAAGATCTTTCCCATAATGTTTTATCATTGGGTATTGCAATTGTCTTATGCAGGCAAATCAAAGGACACCCCGGCAAGTGAAGACCCATGTGGAGAAAATTTACATAAGTCCTGACTCTCCGACTCTACCACGTGCCCACGTAAGTTACTGAAACCTGACTTACTATACGGACAGACAGAGATTCACACATCCAGGCAGTTTCCCCTCTGACCTCAACCTAACCCCCCTTTTCCTCCGGGTAGAGCTCCCTCTCCCAGTTCTCCCTGGCTAGGAACCTGGCCATCCTCCCGCTGGAGTGGCAGCTACCTGGAGTCCCTCTGACCACCTCGTCTATGGCAACTAGGACAGAGAGAAAGCCATCCACTACCAACACTTCGACACAGGCGCACACAGAAACACAGACAACAGATATGAACACAGACACACAGACCACTGCCACCTCTCAGAGACAGATCTCCATGGTGACCACCCAGTCATCAGAGACCATGACAGAGGTTCACACATAAATAATAATAATAATATGCCATTTAGCAGACGCTTTTATCCAAAGCGACTTACAGTGATGCGTGCATACATTTTTGTGTATGGGTGGTCCCGGGGATCGAACCCACTACCTTGGCGTTACAAGCGCCGCGCTCTACCAGCTGAGCTACAGAGGACCACACATCAGACACACATCAGACTCAAGCACCCAGAACTCCACTCCTGACATGGCACTGACCCCTGAGAGCACTAAGGACATGATCGCTACTGATGAGGATGTGAAGGATGACTCTGCTGAAGATTTGATCTCCACCCTAACAGACACCTCTATGGAGAAATCCGTCAGTGAGACCAGCCTGAAAGCCCTCATCGCTGAGGATGAGGAAGATAACAATGAGATGAAGGATATGGCTGCCTCCGCTAGCCCTGCTACTGATAATGCCAATGAGGATGCAAAGCTACTGGAGCTTGCAGCACTTTATGACTACATGTTGACAGTGGAGACCGAGCTGTAGGCCTAATGAACATTTCAATATAGCAAAAGCTATACTATGATCAATTAATAAAAACAGTAAATATTTCTGCAGCAAATGTTCACTACTGTTGATATGTGAAGCAGCATGCTTAGGTTAGGCATATGTGTTTGAATTCACCAAAACTAATACATAAACAAAAAATATATCAAACCACTACAGGTAGGGAAGAGTGAATACATCAGCATTGAGTTAATTTGGTCAATAATGATCCATGGGCATATTACATTCTGTAATATATGAAATAACAATCACCCACAGGGAATACAAAGCAGACATGTTCTATTTTCTCCCTCTGTCCTTCCCTCCCATGTCCTGATGAGGTTTAGATTGTCTTGTTATCCACCCCTTCAACTGTTTAGCATTTTAATAACGCCTCGCAATCTCAGGGCCTAATTCTTTTTGATTCACATGCTTAAAATAGAGCCCACATATCACCACATATCTGAGCGGCCTGAAGGTGCTGTGTTACTGGTGGGTTTCCAACAGATTACAGGGAGATTGGTGAAATAAGTCAACCTAAATAGGGACGATAGGAACATTATCATACTACAGCCTCATTCTCTTTGCCTATATTACAGCAGGGAGGATATATTGGTGTCATCAGAGTAATGGAGTACCACACATACTGTATGTACCTCATGTTTTCACACATCATGATGTAGTCCTTGTAAGATAACTCTGGAGCGTGATCTTGTCGTTTTATCATCTTGAAGGGTGACAGAATAGTGAGCTTTATCCATGACTTTGAGAATGTAGTTATTTTATGAATTCTCACAGGTACGATTTCTGTCAAACTGCACTTTTCTGTCTCTGTCATGCCTGCGGTCACCAGATGTACAGCCTCCCCAGAGCTGCATATTCCAGTGGCCTACATGCATGGATAATGAGCTGAGAGAAGTAGTTGCAGCACATCGTTTTAGGCTACAGCCAAGCTCTATCTTTAACCTGAGAAACATCTTAGTCCTACATGAGTGCACTCTCCACAACAAAGACCAGCCTGACATCAACATACTGTTGATAAAGTAGACATTGAATTAAATCAACATAACATAGACACTGTACATGTATTTTTGATGATTGTTAATCTAGAAAAGACGCAGAACATATTAACTCTGAAAGGGGAGAGAGAGAAGAGAGAGGGGGATGAATGGGTGGATAGAGGAGAGACAGTACAAGGGATGGTGAGATGTGTCCATTTATGAATTCAAATATTCAACTCCCCAATAAGAGGATCAAAGGTTCTCTCACCCAGGTGTACAAACAAACAGACATGCATGTACATACAGACATGCACGGACACACACCTACACACACAAAAATACCCACGCACACACCCACTCCTCTATCCACATGAAGTGGTCAGGGCATCACAGTGATCTAGCTACAAGGACATTGAGAGAAGCCATTTCTCTGCTCTAGAGACTGTAACATTGATGAGGTTCACTGGACGCTCAAACACACCTCCAACATGTCCGTGAAATAAAAGATTACATCATCATTTTAATCCAAGTACTTTTCATATGACTGCACAGTTAGATAAGTATTACTACAGTGAGGACAATTAATAGAGATCCACACTCTTTTCACACTTCGGTAGGCTATCTATGCCAGGGGCTATTCTAGATCCTGAGCTATGAGAATCCCTTGACCTGGCCGAGCTCCCCTCACTGTACTGTAACACCAGGCTAACACCTATCAAGAGTAATCATGGCTTTAAGTGACCAGTCTATCCTCAGGGGGATACTCCTGACAACACATTGACAGCCAGGCTCTATTACGGTCTGTCAGCTGCTGTTTTTGCTGGCTCTGTCTTTACCCTGCTCATAGGACATGATGGACAGTGTGTGTGTGTGTGTGCGTGTGTGTGTGTGTGTGTGTGTGTGTGCGTGCGTGCGTGCGCTTGCGTACATGCGCTCATGCCTATGCATGCATGCCTATGTTTGTGTGTGTCCGTGTCTGCATTAATGTGTGTGTGCATGCGTTCCTATGCATGCATGCGTGGGTGCACATGCATATCTGTGTGTGTGTGTGTGTATGTGTGTGTGTGTGTATGTGTGTGTGGGTGTATGACTGAGGGCTGGAATGAACAGTCAACTGTTTCTCATTAGTGTCTAGCTGCAGAGGGAGAGCAATAAGACAGTGATGTATGAATGTCCCCTGAGCAATCAGAGACTCTATGAGCCATCATGGGAAGAATATATACAGCTTGGTACGAGACTCTGAAACAATGAATGGGTTTGATAGACAAAACATTTTTATACTCTACTACAGTGTTTCCCAACTCCGGTCCTCGAGTACACCCAACCAGTGGAGGCTGCTGAGGGGAGGACAGCTCATAATAATGGTTGGAATGGAGTAAATGGAATGGTATCAACAACATGGTTTTCATCTGTTTGATACCATTCCATTCACTCCATTCCAGCCATTCCACTCCAGCCATTATTATGAACCGTCCTCCACTTATGAGCAGCCTCCACTGCCCCCAACAATACATATCTTGTTGTGGCCCCGGACAAGCACACCTGATTGTACTTGTCAACTAATCATCAAGCCCTTGACATCTGAATCAGGTGTTTTTGTCCAGGGCTACAATACAAATGTGTACTGGAGGACTGGAGTTGGGAAAAACTGTGATAATATAATACTATATGATACAGATTCTCTCTCTCTCTCTCTCTCTCTCTCTCTCTCCCTTCCTCTGAACCATAGAGTTGTATTGTTAATTCCACAGACATTGCTCTGTCAGTGAGACCCCATGGAACAGACATAGCATCTCTTGTGTCACCCTAATAATAAATTACATATATTTTGAGGGAAACGCTTTGTCTATTATTTAATTTGACCAGGGCAGGGCAGCACATACAAATTGCATTTAGTCCAATAAAAATACAGGATATTATTAGGGTGATAAATAAAAGGAAGTTGCTCCATGATACATGTATTTTGAGGGAAACACACTGACTATTATTTAATTTGATCAGGGCAGGGCAGGGCAGGGCAGCACTTACAAACTGCATTTAGTCCAATAAAATACATGATATTATTAGGGTGATAAATAAAAGGCAGTTGCTCCATGACACAAGAGCACTCTCTAGTGGAACAAAAAGCTTACAGCACCTGGTATTCCCAGGCGTTCTCCCATCAAGGTACTAACCAGGCCCGAACCTGCTTAGCTTCCGAGATCAGGTGTATTCAGGCTGGTATGGCCGTAAGCGAGTGAACAACTCTTGGTACACTATATAAAGACATGAACAAAATTTACCAGTGATTCGAATTTCCGTGCATCTTAATGAACCGACTAAAAACAAAGGCTGAATATACTGCCTATATTTTGAGGGAAACGCTTTGTCTATTATTTAATTTGACCAGGGCAGGGCAGCACATACAAACTGCATTTAGTCCAATACAAATACAATATATTATTAGGGTGATAAATAAAAGGGAGTTGCTCCATGACACATATATTTTGAGGGAAACGCAATGTCTATTATTTAAATTGATCAGGGCAGGGCAGGGCAGCACATACAATCTGCATTTAGTCCAATACAATTACATGATATTATTTGGGTGATAAATAAAAGGCAGTTGCTCCATGACACATATATTTTGAGGGAAACGCACTGTCTATTATTTAATTTGACCAGGGCAGGGCAGGGCAGCACATACAAACTGCATTTAGTCCAATAAAATTACATGATATTGTTAGGGTGATAAATAAAAGCAGTTGCTCCATGACACAAGAGTACTCTCTAGTGGAACAAAAGCTTCCAGCACCTGGTATTCCGAGGCAGTCTCCCATCAAAGTACTAACCAGCCCAATCCTGCTTAACTTCCGAGATCAGACGAGATCAGGCATATTCAGGATGGTATGGCCGTAAGCGCAGAAACAACTCTTGGTACACTATATAAAGACATGAACAAAATGTATCAGCGCTTCATATTTCCATTCAACTTAATGAACCAACTAAAAACAAAGGCTGAATGTACTGCCTATATTTTCAGGGAAACGCACTGTCTATTATTTAATTTGATCAGGTTAGGACAGCACATACAAACTGCATTTAGTCCAATAAAAATACATGATATTTTTAGGGTGATAAATAAAAGGCAGTTGCTCCATGACACAAGAGCACTCTCTAGCGGAACAAAAAGCTTACAGCACCTGCTATTCCCAGGCGGTATCCAATCCACGTACTAACCAGGCCCAATCCTGCTTAGCTTCCGAGATCAGACGAGATCGGGTGTATTCAGGCTGGTATGGCCGTAAGCGTGTGAACAACTCTTGGTACACTATATAAAGACATGAACAAAAATTACCAGTGATTCGAATTTCCGTGCAACTTAATGAACCGACTAAAAACAAAGGCTGAATGTACTGCCTATATTTTGAGGGAAACGCTTTGTCTATTATTTAATTTGACCAGGGCAGGGCAGCACATACAAACTGCATTTAGTCCAATAAAATTACATGATATTATTAGGGTGATAAATAAAAGCAGTTGCTCCATGATACATGTATTTTGAGGGTAACGCAATGACTATTATTTAATTTGATCAGGGCAGGGCAGGGCAGCACATACAAACTGCATTTAGTCCAATAAAATACATGATATTATTAGGGTGATAAATAAAAGGCAGTTGCTCCATGACACAAGAGCACTCTCTAGTGGAACAAAAGCTTACAGAACCTGGTATTCCAAGGCGGTCTCCCATCCAAGCACTAAACAGGCCCGATCCTGCTTAGCTTCCGAGATCGGACGAGATCAGGCATATTCAGTCTTGTATAGCCGTAAGGGCAGGAACAACTCTTGGTACACTATATAAAGACATGAACAAAATGTATCAGTGATTCGTATTTCCATGCAACTTAATGAACCAACTAAAAACAAAGGCTGAATGTACTGCCTATATTTTCAGGGAAACGCACTGTCTATTATTTAATTTGATCAGGTTAGGACAGCACATACAAACTGCATTTAGTCCAATAAAAATACATGATATTTTTAGGGTGATAAATAAAAGGCAGTTGCTCCATGACACAAGAGCACTCTCTAGTGGAACAAAAGCTTACAGAACCTGGTATTCCAAGGCGGTCTCCCATCCAAGCACTAACCAGGCCCAATCCTGCTTAGCTTCCGAGATCAGACGAGATCGGGTGGACATTTTTTTTTTTTTTTTTTTTTTTTTTTTTTAATATCAAAAAATTCAATTTTTTACAATATTTACAGTACAATATTACAAAGAACAATACATTAGACACTAGCCTAACATAGGCAGGTGAACAATTCACCCCCTATCAAATCAAAGAACCCAAAGAAATAAAAATACAAAAAAAAACTAGTATACAAAAAAACCCAGACATGACTAAGACATAACAAATTCCACCCACAAAATAGGCAGATTAATAGCAGCCCCCTATCAAATAAAAATAAACAAAGAAAATATTCAAAATAATTATTTCAAAAATTATAAGTGATTCCTCCACCATCCACCTTTGCAATCAACCCACACCCCTCAACAAAATGTTTATCAAAATCTTCCATCCCATAATTAAACAACATATCCATGTGTTTACTAAACAGTGATATAAAAATACCCCACACCTTCACCCTCTTCCTGTCAAAAAAACCATAATTCCTCCTACAAAAAATAGCATACCTCACAAAACTCAAAACAATATTCAACAAGCACACATTAACACCATCACATTTACCAGACACTCCAAATAACACAAGTTCCTCCCACACATACTTTTTCAAGAAATCACCCCCCCCAGTTTTTACTTAACATTTCCTTAACTTTACAAAAAATATATTTTAATTCCTCACATTCTATAAACAAATGCATAAGCGTTTCTGGGAAACATCCACATATATCGCATTCCCTTTTTACTTCACAATTAATTTGATGTAACACCACCTTTGTAAATATTCTATTGTGTCTTAACTTAAAATCATTATTTTCACACTCCTTACTATTATATTTTACATTTAAATTTTCCCATATCTTTTTTTCATCCAATTCTGGAAAAACTGTTTTCCAAAATTTTTCAGCAGCCGGCCTTCTATAACATTTTCCTACCATTATTCTATACAATATTTTCACTGGTAGAGTAGATAAATGTACTTTCTTCTTACTGCTACCAATGAACAAATTAGGAAATAAAAACAGATTTTCTCTTTCAACCTCACTATTTATTAAATCCACCCATGCGCTTGGTATGCTATTCTTTATCTTGTCATACATATTATTCACTGTTCCCCTTCCCACCTCTTCATCCCATTCCTTGATAATATCAAAAATAGCTTCTTCAGGTAAAAACCCTGGAATTACCTCATATGTATAATCTTTTATTTGTCGTAGACCTGCACTCCTAAATACTTTATTATACAAAACTTGTTCTTTGTTCTTGATTTTCTCATTCAGAAATATAGGTTGATTCATAATCAGGTCAATATGACCACATTCATAATATACATTAGGCAACAACTCTGCCCATGCATTTAGCACCTCTTTATAAAAATCTGGTACCTTTTCAAACATTTTCCTTTTAAGCCCCATCAATAAACCATTATCTCCACATCCACCACTCTCCTCTAAGTAGACCTTAAAGAAGTGTTTCCAGCCATAATCTTCACTGTCATACAAATATTTCTTTACTGTTTTTATCCTAATAGCTTTTCTTTTGACATCTAAATCTACAAGTTTTAAACCTCCATCCACATAGTCAGCTATCAATGTTTTCTGAGATATTCTAACACCTTTACCATCCCATATAAAATTAGACACCACCTTATTTAATTCATTTAGCACCCACTCAGGCATGTCCAGGACTCCCAAAACATACACAAATTCAGATAATACCAAAGCATTTGCAACAATTACTTTACCTTTTAACTTTAATTTTCTATTTTTCCAGAAATTTAACGTTAGCTTGACTTTATTAAGGATCCCAGTCCAAGTTATATCTTTTGCCTCTTTCTCCTTTACACCAATGTTTACTCCCAGCACTTTAATAAAATCCCTTGCTATGTTGAATGGAATCTCACACTTATTTGCATCGATATCCCCAACAAACATTATTTCAGTCTTCTCTATATTAACTTTAGCGCCCGATGCCTTACCATATATATCTATGATTCTCATAATGCTTCCAATGCTTCCTATATCTTTCACAGTGCAAGTAGTGTCATCAGCGTACTGATGTACAACACTGATACCACCACCTGGGATTCCGACACCCCTTACCTCTTTATTACTATTTATTAATGTAGCTAACGGTTCTGTAGAAACACTGTACAACAGAGCTGACAAAGGACAGCCCTGCCTTACTGACCTCTCTACAGGAAAAGTATCTGTTAACACTCCGTTACATTTGACACAACTTTTAGCCCCGCTGTACAACAGGTTGATCCAAGATACAAACTTTGGCCCAAAACCAAACCTCTCCATAGTCTGTAATAGGAAGCTATGCTCCACTCTATCAAAAGCTTTGTTAAAATCCAAACTTAATACTATACCGCCTTCATTTTTCATTTGATTAACAACATCCCTAATTGTACAAATTACATCTGCAACATCTCTTCCAGGTATACCGTAGGCTTGTGTTGATGCAATAATACTCCCAATCACCTTTTTCATCCTATTCGCTAACACTTTAGTCAATATCTTATAATCCGAATTTAGAAGACTAATAGGCCTATAATTTTCTAACTACTGCCCCTATTCTTGAATAAGATCGTTAACATACCAGTTGACATAGACTCAGGGATTTCCTTATTCTCTTCCATATAATGAAACACCTTCCCTAAAATGGGTGGCAAAATATCTACAAAGACTTTATAGAACTCATTTGTTAAACCATCCAAACCCGGACTTTTATTGCCTTGAGTGTTAACAATTGCTTCCTTGATTTCCATAATCGAAATCTCTTCATCACACATCATTCTATCTACCTGAGATACTTTGGCACTAATTGTATCCAACACTTTTTCAACACACACTTTATCTACATCATTCTTTTTGTAAAGATTTCTGTAAAAGGATTCAACTGTATCTAAGATCTCAACAAAATCGTTTACCTTTACACCTTTTTCATCTTCCAACTCTACAATGTAACTCTTAGTTTGTTTTCATTTTTCAAGCCCCAAAAAAAAGGATGTACATTTCTCTCCCTCCAAAGCGTACTGTGCCCTACTCCTAACAATAGCACCCAAACATTTCTTTTTTTCATAACGACCCAGCTCTGCATGGATTTTCAAATAGTTCACAACATCAGTCTGGATCAGTATCAGCCTTTTCAAGTTCATGCAACATCCTATTTCTAAGCATTGTTTCTTTCTGCTTATCTAACCGGTTGTGATTTCTAGCATACCTAATACTCCTGTTTTTTACTTTTCCTTTCACTTCCTCCCACCATAAACACACATTCTCTTTTAACAGTACATTAGACATTTCATCATTAATACATTCAACAATTTCATTTCTATTTCCTTCCTCCTTTAACAGACTGGCATTTAAACACCAGACACCTCCCCCTCTCCTCTCCACACCAAAACCCATTTGAAATGACATTACTGCGTGATCACTATATGCTGTAAAGTTATATGACATCTTCTTAACATGCTGCACCAATTCTTGTTTTGCTAGACATAAATCAATTCTGCTTTGTTTTAATTCCTTTAGCACCACCTGCCTTCTAGAAAACACTCTTCTGTTTGGATTTTCAGCCCTCCATATATCTACTAGATTCTCCTCATTCATAAGTTTCCATAATGCATTTCTAGAAGAGTCATATCTGAATCTAGCACAACTAGAGGCATCCATTCTACTACACCTCACATTAAAGTCTCCTATCAATATACAGTTTTCTGAGCACAGTGTTTTTAAGTTGTGAAACATTTCTCTCCTTTCAGATTCAATGTTTGAAGCATAAACATTGATTAAACGAAAAACTACATTTTGCACTTCAAATTCAATTGCAATAAGTCTGCCATCATTGTCAGCATATATTTGTTTTACATTTTGAACCACATCGTTTTTTATCAAAATAGCCACACCACATGTTTTATCACTTCCATGACTACAAAAAATTAAATCAGACCATTTACTCTTAATCTCCTGTATTTTGGAATCTGTCCAATTGGTCTCTTGAAAACACAACATGTCTGCCTTAACAGACACTAAAACCTGCTCAAATTTGCTCATGTTTCTCAAACTGTTACCATTTAGGGATGCGACTGTAATCATTATTAATGTGTGCAGAGGTATAATCAGAGCAAAACAAGTCCTTTCAAAACCTACTTTTTCTTTTTTCCAAATCCCATCATCTCCATAGTTTTCGACAATGACCTCTTATTTTTTGCAAACAACTGATGATCCTCACTATCTATATCATCCTCCGTCTCCTGATTTGGAGCGGCAGGGAAGCCTTTTGAAAAGTGCGCTTTAACAGTGCCAGTGACTTCAGTGGACCCAGCTCGCTCTTTGGTGTAATTTTTACACACGCTTGAAACTGGCTCAGGCACCTGAGAAGCACCTTGCACCATCTCTACCTGTGTATGTAATTCACCCATCATGTGCTGCTGTTCCACCTTGTCAGCAGCAGAGACCAAAACTGCGTCTCGTGTTTTGCCAGAAGACATTACAGGCTCTTCAGGCATATCTGCCACTGTCTCTGAAGTCACACTCCCCATGTCACTCTCTTTTTCTCCCTCCATAGACACACTCCCCTCCTCTTCCTCAGAAGTGAGGTCCATTGTTTGCAAAAGTAAGTGATCTTTTCCCTTCTTACAGCTACATCTAACTTTCGGTCTGTCACACATTTCACACACATTACCTATGTTCAAACATTCTCTGGCATAATGCCCTTGTTCACTACATTTATGGCAAGTGAATTCTGGACATTCCTTAAGTATGTGCCCCGGCTGAATACATAGTCTACATACCTTCACTTGATTGTCATGGATTACACGAAAATATTCAAATCCCTCGACAGTGTTAAATTTGGTAGAATATGGCAAGGATTGCACATTGTCTGTGAACTTCACCTTGCAAAATCTCGTCCCGTCTACAATGTCTGTTCCTGGCCACATCCTCCTCTTGATTGGCGTGGTCGCCTTCACTTTCCAGCCTCTTAGTTTCTCATATATCTCCCCATCTGTAATGTATGCAGGCAAGTTCAAAAAGGACACCACAAGCTCATCGTTCCCTAGCTCTTTAGCCATGATTTGACAGTTCTTTATCTTTAGCCCGTCCATTAGTCTTTCTTTTCCCTTTACATGAGACATTGTTATTTCATACTTATTTCCGTCTCTCATTCTACATCCAAGTATTGTTCCACAAACTTCCCTTATTCCTCTCAGCAATTCCATCGTTGTTATTTTCCCCTCTCCAATTATTTCCACGTTCACCGTCAGTTCCTTCTCATACTTTCTTTTCTTCAGTTCTTCATTTGAAATTCTGATTTCACTGTTGTCCTTTCCCGTCGTCGTTTGTATTCTTGATGTTGACGCCATGTTGTCCATCCGGTTATTTTAATCAATATCCCCCAAACAGCTCACGCCGATGGGGGATAATAAAAAAAAAGTTTCAAAGAAAATCAACTACAATCACACACAAACTTTCAAACTTATAAATCAAATAAACCTCCAAAAAACGATATCCTCTCTCAAGCACTCAGACACCTGCCGCTCATCCACTTCCTGAAATTCCAAAAAGGGGCATATTCAGGCTGGTATGGCCGTAAGCGTAGGAACAACTCTTGGTACACTATATAAAGACATGAACAAAATGTATCAGTGATTAGTATTTCCGTGCAACTTAATGAACCGACTAAAAACAATGGCTGACTGTACTTTCTACATTTTGAGGGAAACACACTGTCTATTATTTAATTTGATCAGGTTAGGACAGCACATACAAACTGCATTTAGTGCAATCAAAATACAGGATATTATTAGGGTGATAAATAAAAGGCAGTTGCTCCATGACACAAGAGCACTCTCTAGCAGAACAAAAAGCTTACAGCACCTGGTATTCACAGGCAGTCTCCAATCCAAGTACTAACCAGGCCCAAACCTGCTTAGCTTCCGAGATCAAACGAGATCAGGTGTATTCAGGCTGATATGGCCATAAGCGAGTGAACAACTCTTGGTACACTATATAAAGACATGTACAAAATTTACCAGTGATTCGAATTTCCGTGCAACTTAATGAACCGACTAAAAACAAAGGCTGAATGTACTGCCTATATTTTGAGGGAAACGCTTTGTCTCTTATTTAATTTGACCAGGGCATCGCAGCACATACAAACTGCATTTAGTCCCAAAAAAATATAGGATATTATTAGGGTGATAAATAAAAGGCAGTTGCTCCATGACACATATATTTTGAGGGAAACGCACTTTCTATTATTTAAATTGATCAGGGCAGGGCAGGTCAGCACATACAAACTGCATTTAGTCCAATATAAATACATGATATTATTAGGGTGATAAATAAAAGGCAGTTGCTCCATGACACAAGAGCACTCTCTAGTGGAACAAAAAGCTTACATCACCTGGTATTCCCAGACGGTCTCCAATCCAAGTACTAACCAGGCCCAATCCTGCTTAGCTTCCTAGATCAGACGAGATCGGGTGTATTCAGGCTGGTATGGCCGTAAGCGCAGGAACAGCTCTTGGTACACTATATAAAGACATGAACAAAATGTATCAGTGATTCGTATTTCATTTGCAACTTAATGAACCAACTAAAAACAAAGGCTGAATGTTATGCCTATATTTTCAGGGAAACGCACTGTCTATTATTTAATTTGATCAGGTTAGGACAGCACATACCAACTGCATTTAGTCCAATAAAAATACATGATATTATTAGGGTGATAAATAAAAGCAGTTGCTCCATGACACATATATTTTGAGGGAAACGCACTGTCTATTATTTAAATTGATCAGGGCAGGGCAGGTCAGCACATACAAACTGCATTTAGCCCAATAAAAATACATGATATTATTAGGGTGATAAATAAAAGGCAGTTGCTCCATGACACATCCATTTTGAGAGAAACGCACTGTCTATTATTTAATTTGATCAGGGCAGGGCAGGGCAGCACATACAAACTGCATTTAGTCCAATAAAAATACATGATATTATTAGTGTGATAAATAAAAGGCAGTTGCTCCATGACACTAGAGCACTCTCTAGTGGAACAAAAAGATTACATCACCTGGTATTCCCAGGCGGTCTACCATCCAAGTACTAACCAGGCCCAATCCTATTTAGCTTCCGAGATCAGACAAGATCGGGTGTATTCAGGCTGGTATGGGCGTAATCGCAGGAACAACTCTTGGTACACTATATAAAGACATGAACAAAATGTATCAGTGATTCGTATTTCCATGCAACTTAATGAACCAACTAAAAACAAAGGCTGAATGTACTGCCTATATTTTCAGGGAAACGCACTGTCTATTATTTAATTTGATCAGGTTAGGACAGCACATACAAACTGCATTTAGTCCAATAAAAATACATGATATTTTTAGGGTGATAAATAAAAGGCAGTTGCTCCATGACACAAGAGCACTCTCTAGCGGAACAAAATGCTTACAGCACCTGGTATTCACAGGCGGTCTCCAATCCAAGTACTAAGCAGGCCCAATCCTGCTTAGCTTCCGAGATCAGGTGTATTCAGGCTAGTATGGCCGTTAGCGAGTGAACAACTCTTGGTACACTATATAAAGACATTAACAAAATGTATCAGTGATTCAAATTTCCGTGTAACTTAATGAACCGACTAAAAACAAACGCTGAATGTACTGCCTATATTTTGAGGGAAACACTTTGTCTATTATTTAATTTGACCAGGGCAGGGCAGCACATACAAACTGCATTTAGTCCAATAAAAATACATGATATTATTAGGGTGATAAATAAAAGGCAGTTGCTCCATGACACATATATTTTGAGGGAAACGCACTGTCTATTATTTAAATTGATCAGGGCAGGGCAGGTCAGCACATACAAACTGCATTTAGTCCAATAAAAATACATGATATTATTAGGGTGATAAATAAAAGGCAGTTGCTCCATGACACATCCATTTTGAGAGAAACGCACTGTCTATTATTTAATTTGATCAGGGCAGGGCAGGGCAGCACATACAAACTGCATTTAGTCCAATAAAAATACATGATATTATTAGGGTGATAAATAAAAGGCAGTTGCTCCATGACACAAGAGCACTCTCTAGTGGAACAAAAAGCTTACATCACCTGGTATTCCCAGACGGTCTCCCATCCAAGTATTAACCAGGCCCAATCCTGCTTAGCTTCCGAGATCAGGTGTATTTAGGATGGTATGGCCGTAAGCGATTGAACAACTCTTGGTACACTATATCAAGAAATGAACAAAATTTAACAGCGATTCGAATTTCCGTGCAACTTAATGAACCGACTAAAAACAAAGGCTAAATGTAATGCCTATATTTTGAGGGGAACACTTTGTCTATTATTTAATTTGACCAGGGCAGCACATAGAAACTGCATTTAGTCCAATAAAAATAGATGATATTATTAGGGTGATAAATAAAAGGCAGTTGCTCCATGACACATATATTTTGAGGGAAACGCACTGTCAATTATTTAAATTGATCAGGGCAGGGCAGCACACACAAACTGCATTTAGTCCAATAAAAATACAGGATATTATTATGGTGATAAATAAAAGGCAGTTGCTCCATGACACATGTATTTTGAGGGAAACGCACTGTCCATTATTTAAATTGATCAGGGCAGGGCAGGGCAGCACATACAAACTGCATTTAGTCCAATAAAATACATGATATTATTAGGGTGATAAATAAAAGGCAGTTGCTCCATGACACAAGAGCAGTCTCTAGTGGAACAAAAAGCTTACAGCACCTGGTATTCCCAGGTAGTCTCTCATCCAAGTACAAACCAGGACCGATCCTGCTTAGCTTCCGAGATCGGACGAGATCAGGCATATTCAGGCTGGTATGGCCGTAAGCGCAGGAACAACTTTTGGTACACTATATAAAGAAATGAACAAAATGTATCAGTGATTCGTATTTCCATGCAACTTAATGAACAGACTAAAAACAAAGGCTGAATGTACTGCCTATATTTTCAGGGAAGCGCACTGACTATTATTTAATTTGATCAGGTTAGGACAGCACATACAAACTGCATTTAGTCCAATAAAAATACAGGATATTATTAGGGTGATAAATAAAAGGCAGTTGCTCCATGACACAAGAGCACTCTCTAGTGGAACAAAAAGCTTACAGCACCTGGTATTCCCAGGAGGTCTCCCATCCAAGTACTAACCAGGCCCAATCCTGCTTAGCTTCCGAGATCTGACGAGATCAGGCATATTCAGGATGGTATGGCCGTAAGCGTAGGAACAACTCTTGGTACACTATATAAAGACATGAACAAAATTTACCAGCGATTCGAATTTCTGTGCAACTTAATGAACCGACTAAAAACAAAGGCTGAATGTACTGCCTATATTTTGAGGGAATTGCTTTGTCTATTATTTAATTTGACCAGGGCAGGGCAGCACATACAAACTGCATTTAGTCCAATAAAAATACATGATATTATTAGGGTGATAAATAAAAGGCAGTTGCTCCATGACACATATATTTTGAGGGAAACGCACTGTCTATTATTTAAATTGATCAGGGCAGCACATACAAACTGCATTTAGTCCAATAAAAATACATGATATTATTAGGGTGATAAATAAAAGGCAGTTGCTCCATGACACATATATTTTGAGGGAAACGCACTGTCTATTATTTAAATTGATAAGGGCAGGGCAGGGCAGCACATACAAACTGCATTTAGTCCAATAAAAATACATGATATTATTAGGGTGATAAATAAAAGGCAGTTGATGATGATGAAATATTACATCCCAGATGGCATCTGCCATAGCCAAGGGTGGAAATATAAACAATATGCAGGTTCTTTTAAATGTGTTGTTTATTTTAAAGTGCAGATACCCAAAACTGAAATTTAAGTTGAACATATAAATATATTACAAAATTACAGATGTACATTTAAAAAAAGGGGTTTAAGGATATTTTGAGTCCCATCAGCTATTGGTGATTTCGTGCTGACTGGCCTAGCTGTCAAGCCATTCCAAAATCTTATCCTTCTCCACCAAAAGATTCTCTTGACATCCCATAGTCAAACAACAGTTCTTCCTGCACCGTAATGTCTCGTTGGGCAATGAAAAGGATGACGTTCCACACTTTGCCATCCTCTTCAAGTTGCTGAAGCTGAGCTTTAATGTTGCTTCTCTTTCTGGAGTGGTTGATCCTCCGTCCAATTGTGTCCTTCTCTGGGTGGCAAGGGCAGGGCACAGTCTTGGCATCTATGCAGCACGTTTTCCCTGATACATCCCTGTAGAAATATAGGTACCCCATCTCGTCTTCATCTGTTGCTGCCAAAAGCTCTTTCCCCTGCTTCCCTGAGAGTGGGAGACTGTGGTAGTCACAGACGACTTCCCCTTCAGCAAATTTCCGTGTTGTCATGACCTTTCTTCCTTTGACAGGGTCATTGGAAATGTACAATCCTCTCCACTTCTGGGACTTCACCAGTTTCATAATTGCTTTTTCATTTTTTGTGTCAATGTTGGTTGAAGGTTGCCAGTAACGAAGGACATCCTCCACCTTCACTTTGTTCTTCTCCCAGTTCTGCCGTTTAATGTATTTCTCTGCTTTTCTGGCAGAGGGTTCTCTTCTGGGGAAGTGAGCTGTAACAATGCAAAGACAAAAATACATGTGTTATTATTAATGTCATTTACTCAATAGCAGAAGCCCTTATCCAGGACTACTTAGTCGTAGTTATGTGACTAAATCAAGTACATTCTCGTAATACCTAATATGTTAAAATTGTATTTTAGCTGCATTTTACCGATCACATAATCCCGTCTCATTTTCTCTTGCTGGTTTCTCCACTTGTCAAAGCAGTATCTCTCATGCCTTCCTGCAATCAGTAGTCTGTCCTTCTTTTTGATTGATTGTCCATCAATTGTGACAGGGAAGCTTTGATAGAAGAGGTTCAAGGCCTGTGCCTCATCCAACGTTTGACTGCTGGACAATGCTCCTGTTCTACAACTTGTTCTTGCGGAGGAGGGGCCTGCAGTCTCATTACTTGAAAAAGGGAAAATAACAAAAACGTGTTAGCCATATGTAACAACTTTACAAGACATTGTAAAGGGTCATTTATATAATGAGTATAAATACTTACAGAGTCACTGGACATGGCAACTTTGGAGATCAGCTTCATTCCCATGCAGGCATTGAGTGGTGTCTTCATGCGGTAGTGCCTGTCAGCTGTAGCAGTTGTATGGGCCATGTAGTCAGCAACAAGTGCCTTCTCTGCATCCGTGAAGTTGGCTTTGGTATGCGTCTCAAAGATTCGCCTTGCTACCTGGCTGGTGATGTTGGGGAGTTTGTATCTGATGAAAGAACAAGATAAAACAGTTTTGGTTTTAGAAAACTGTACTGTCATAAAAGTATTGTGTAATGATAAAAAACAGTGTTGTTCTTAACAGTGTTCGACTTACTTGGCATGAAACCTTTGTAGGTCATTGGAAGGGTTGTAGATGGCTCTTCCAACTGTGGAAATGAAGAATCTCTCATCTTCTTCCACGTCATCACATTTTTTAAGAAAAGCTGGTCGAACATGTCGGTAGTACGTATCCAACCACTGAAAATTTAGACAAAAAAAAACATATTTACCAGGTTTGTATTAAATCAATCTCATTCACAATAACCAGATTGTGGTAAATATACTTACTGCATCTTCCTCCTCGTCTAACGAAACGGTTGCCACCTGCTGTGTCGCTGTCTTGTGTTGCTTAACACCGATGACAGTCCATTTCTCACCATTTGGCAAGATGCACTCCTTCCTTGAGAGCCATTCGTTCAGCTACAATAGGAAATGTGACATATCAATAAAACATATGCCAAAAAGCAAATACGATTCAACATTATAGCAATTAAAATGACATTAGTTAACTTACGGTCATATTTTTTACAACTCCAGCCCTTTGGAGATGTTTCAGCATGAGCAGAGACTCCAGGTAGTACAGCATGAGCAGTTGTTCAGGTTCAACCAAAGATTCTTCACTCTTGGCCTTCCCAACGACACCCAGAAAGTCTTTCTTGGCCACCTCCAAGACTGCCACACATTCTTTCGGTGTCTTTGCAACTGTCATCATCTGTGTGTACCTGCAGAAAAACAATAATACGTTAATGATTTGAACAACAACACACACTTAAAATGTTAACTACATTTCCGTGAGGATCAATTTTAAATCTATACACCTTTTCCCGGTAATTTCATGAGACACCTGCTTGCTCATGGACTTCTGTAAGTCATTCAGGCAGTCCTGGAAATGCTTGCATTGCTCATACAAGCTCCTTTCTGTCTGGATGAGGTTTGTTGACGTCGTGATGTAGCGAAGAAACCTCATCAGATTCTTCATGTAGTTTGCAATTGTTTGCTTCTTCTGTCCAATGTTTGCAAGCTTGGTAAAAAAGGACCTGCTTTGCTCCAATTTATTGACAAAATCCAGGGAAGGTTTGGTGGAGTCCATGTAAAACAAAAACCTAGACACATTTGCAACCTGTACATGAAAATGAAAATAATGTTAGTTGCATAGTTAATAACTACTTTGTAATTAAGTAATTCTCATTAAAATATTTCAACAGTTAAATTAAAGTAAAATTGCTGTACATACCTCCTGTTTGAAATTGGGAATGTTGTGGTCATCACGGAGATATTTGGCAAATTCAGCCAGCAGATCACAATCCAGAGGGTGCTTTTGGTACAAACCACTCATTTGCATTGCCTTTCTCAGTTTGTTGTCACATGACTGGTTCATTGGTCTGGAAAACATTTGGTATCCAGATTAGAATCAATAAAATACATCCATGTTCACTTATATACTTATGTGTAGTAGTTGTTTATGAGATTATTTATATTTACTTACGGTTGGTACAAGGCAGACTTGTCATCCTCCGTGTTGTTGTCTGATTCAGCATCTGCATCTTCAGTTGGTGTCAACACATGAGCCACTTCCACTTGGCTGAAATATCATACAGATAAACAAAAACAATTATATTATATTACAATCAAACATAATTGGACAACAGTTATAATGAGTTGAAATATGATGTAACTTGCATATATATTATTTTATCAGTGTAAGAAATAGCTTACACAGGTGCTTGTTTGACTTCTGGCTTGTTCTTAACAATATGACCCGTTTCTTCAAGCTTCTGGATCAGGAGTTGGAGTCTGTCTTGTTGTATAACAATACAGCTCAGTAAGCTGTAGTCAAAGATCCTGCCTTTGCAAAGATGCTCTATCATGGAATCTCGGGCAGCGGCGACTTCTTGAACAATCTCTTGTTTTGTTTTTAACTTCATGCACACTCTGCTGAGGTGTCGAGAGAGGGTGTCCTGGTTCTTCAAGCAAAATCTGCAGACAAGAGGGATCCTTCTTTGTTTTCTGTAAGACAGTAAATGCACAGTAAGTACATGTAATGAAGTTACTAGCAGTATGTCAATACTTACACACCTATTATTACTGGTGCTAGCAGAGCTACTGCTAACATTAATAACAGCAACGTTACTGTGGTTTAATTGTGTTTCTGGCCTCAAAGCTTCTAATGCTCTCACACAAAAGCACCTCAAATTTAGGTCATGCTTCATTTTGGGCATACTACTAACATTAATAACAGCAACATACTAACAGTAATATACATGGAATAATTATAGAGGTACATTACCTTGAACCAGTTGCATTTGCAGATGCCATCTTGCTGAAAAATGAAGGAAGTAATAACACAATCGCGAAGAAATCTCTGCAGAATAAGGAAAAAAGCAATAATCCAAAATATCAGCTCCCAGAAGGAAAGAGTGTTGTCGTTGCTCTCAGTTGAATTCTCTTTTCTGAAGTGGAGTATATACTGTTGCCTTGGTCAGTATATATACACACAATCAGATTGGCCCAACCCCATTCCACAATAAAATATTCCATTCAGGCTAGATTTACGCATACGCAAATGAGATGGCTCATTCAGCTTCACACCTCACAATACCTCTGGAGGTCAGATTTCAACCCTGCAGGGTAAACACCGTGCTTTACATTTAACAGACACTCTTACCCAGGCTGACTTAAAGTTAATGGATGCATATATTTTTTGTGTAATTATTTTTTTCATACCTTCCCCCAGTGGGAATCGAACCCACAACTCTTTCATTGCAAACACCATGCTCTACCAACTGAGCTACATCCATGCCACAATTCAGACTACTGCCCATAATAATTCCTATCTAAACCTTTCGGCTTGTGAAAGGTTTAACAATAAATCTTATGTCAAATTCCATTGTAACTAATTGCCATGGGAAAGCAGTCAAGTCAGCCATCCCATTGATAAATTCATCAAAAACAGTCAAAGGACAGAACATTTTAAATGTATTTCTACAGTAGAGTATCCCTGTTACGAACCCCGTGGCTTTAAACGTCTAGGGTGGATGGACATGAGACCCGTAACATAATCCATGCAAATTAGGATGATGACATGGAACAGTGAGAACGAAAAACTACGCGACAACCATAAACTACCGTCAAACATAAAATGTTTGTGTGAACACACGGTAAAGGTTTGGGAAAAAGGGATGAGCAGGAACCAAGAAATGAAACAATAGTGTAAAAAAAACCTAAACTGATATTGCCTGCCTCAAGAACCGCTAAGCTACTGCTAATCATACAAAAGTACAGGGGGTGGTCCGCTCAGGTCTAACTAGTGTGTTTAGACAGATTTCTTCCTACGGGTAATGTACGCCCAAGGGCAGCTAGCTTAAACTCCCCTTTTCCCAGAAACACACACAGTTACCAAACAGAGTGATCAGCAAATTAGTGAGTACACAATACACCACAGTATCCATACTCACATAGGGAAAATAGTCTCTAACAAAGTTACCAAACAGAGTAACCAGCAACTTGGTGAGTAAACAAAAAACAGGACACCACAGTATCCATACTCACATACGGAAAATAGTCTTCTTCTCAACAAACACAACTGACTGTTTTTTATACAATGTGATGTGTGATTGAAAAACCAGAAACAGTTGGTGCAATGCAGAGGAATGTTCACTGATTGGTCCACCTTAGCAATCAGCAGACACCTCAACGACCACCAATCAGGAACATGCAGGACACCTGTTATTAGGGCAGAAGGAGAGGAAACACAAAAAGACACAGGATACCTGTATCCGTAACAATCCCAGTAGTGGACTTTATTAGTTAAAGCCATAGTGTACATTTTTGTAACAGGAATGGAATTGACTGAATGATGAATTGATTTAATGGTAAAAGACTGAATTTGACTGTGAGCTGACAGCAAGGGAGGAGTTGGAGGTGTGTTTTAGTGGGAGGATTGTGTTGTGGAAATAGAATGTATTTGACTAGAGGCTGACAGGCAGAGGAAGGGTGGAGGGAGTGTGTCACACCCTGGCTATGGGACTCTAGTTGTTGAGCCAGGGTGTGTTTGTTCTATGTGGTGTGTTTCTATGTTGGGGGTTCTGGTTTGTTGTTTTCTATGTTTGCCTTAGTGACTCCCAATCAGAGGCAACGGGTGTCAGCTGTTGGCTGGTTGTCTCTGATTGGGAGCCATATTTAACTGTCTGTTTTTCACTTTGTGTTTGGGGTTATTTTTTTTTATTTTTTTGTTCCGTGTCGGTATATGTTTACCGTTGGACGTTACGAGTCGTTTATTGTTTTGTTCGTGCTTGATTTACAGTTTTTGCCCATTGCTTACACACTAAAACCGAATGCTTAGACCAAAGCCTCAATACCTAAACTTCTTGTAGCATACCTTAAACACAGTGTAACCATAGCTTAAACACAATGTCAACTTTGCACTTTGTTTGTAATTCTGTAACACACTTATTGTGAAACACTACACACGTTTTCTTACATTAGACACGTTGTTCAAAAACGAAATCACCTGTTATCATTGGGAAAACACTCTGTTCAAAATACAAAACACATCTGGCAATTGTATGCACTTACATACACACCTGAAAACACTTGCACAGAAAACAGAACACCAATCAGTCTGAGCCTTAGCACTACAAATGGGCCTCAGGTAAGCCATTTTTAACTTTGCAAGCATGGAGGCAATGAGAGTCAGAGTAAGAGGAGGACAAAGAGAGAGAGGAGTCGGATGAGGAAGAGGACCAGTGCGGAGACGTATATCAGATGACATCAGGGCTACTCTGGTGGACCATGTGATAAATCATGGCCTGTCCATGAGAGAGGCTGGGCAAAGAGTCCACCCTAACCTCAGTCGCTACACAGTAGCATCGATAATAAGGACATTCCGACTGGAGAACAGGTATATCTTCAAGTTTCTACTCCAGACTGTACCTACTGTATGTGTCACATGATTCTGTATCATATTACAGTATTACTGTACTAACTATACTATACAAAAATGGATAGTACTGTGAAGTACTGTATATGTAAAGGAATACCATTGTGATGTTGCAGTACTGTGTACAGTTTGAAAGTACAGTATGTGAAAAATAACCTAACCAATGACATCTTGTGGTGGCATTTTCTACAGAATGGTTGGACGACCTCCTCAAGGTGGAAGGGAACGGCTCTTCACTCAACAACAAGAGCTTGCCATCATTGAAATGGTGCGAGAAAATAATGCAATCCGACTTCGTGAGTTGCAACAACGCATAATTGCAAATGGAAATGAATTCAACAATATCAACTGGGTCAGCATTTCTACACTAAGTCGCATCCTACAGAAACATAACTTCAGAATGAAGCAGCTGTACAGGGTGCCATTTGAGAGGAACAGTGTCAGGGTCAAGGACTTGCGCCATAATTATGTGCAGGTATGTGTCACTTTACTTTACATACTATATATTGTGATGTGGGAATGAGGGTTTATGCTGCCACCTGCCCTGCCTGTAGCTTGTAGTTTTGGTCTAACCCAGCCCCTACTTGTGTGAAAATATAGACATTGTAGTTCCTGTATGTGTTTTCAGTAACAATATTCAATATTTTCTGTTACAGACGGTTCTGGAGTTTGATGTCGCCGAACTGCCGCATTAGTTCATCTACGTGGATGAGGCAGGCTTCAATCTGGCCAAAACCAGGCGTCGGGGCCGTAACGTAGTTGGACAAAGGGCTGTTGTAAATGTCCCTGGGCAGCGTGGGGGAAATATCACCTTGTGTGCTGCAATTAGTGTCGAAGGAGTCCTGCATCATCATGCCACTCTAGCTCCCTACAATACAGGACAGATCATTGCATTTCTAGATGCACTACATGCAGTTGTGCAGGACAGACCACAGCAGCCCAGGTTTGTTGTCATCTGGGATAATGTTAGTTTCCACCGGGCTGCTCTGGTCCGAGATTGGTTCAACAACCATAATCATTTCACAGTTTTATACCTTTCCCCTTACAGCCCCTCTCTAAATGGAATCGAGGAATTCTTTTCAGCGTGGCGGTGGAAAGTATATGATCGGCAACCACATGCCCGCATGACTCTTCTGCAAGCAATGGAAGAGGCATGTGGAGACATTGAGGTGGGATCAATCCAAGGGTGGATTCGGCACACAAGGCGATATTTTCCCAGATGCCTAGCCCGCGAGGACATTGCCTGTGATGTTGACGAGGTCTTGTGGCCAGATCCGAACAGAAGGCGTGATCCATAATCCCCCCCGCCCCCCACCACACACACGCACACACACACAAAACAAGTATATGTTTTTTCCCCCAATAGCAATTTATCCAGTAATTGTATTGTTTCTTTTACTTTTGTTTGTTGCTAAATTTGATGTTAAGAATTTCTGTAAGAATGTTTTATTTTGTAAACTTTTTTTTTGTAAATACTGTTTGATTACTGCAGAAATTCTACTTTTGAGTTTTACAGAAGACAATGACAATAAAATGACGATAATAATAGAAACACGAAGACTGCAGTGTTTTATATAAATCCCATCAGTGTGTTTCTGTTGATATGAAAGTGTAATTCAAATGTTGCTTGTGTGTATGGTTTTGTTGCAATAATTTCATTTGTAGAAAGGAGTGTTAAGTTTTGATGGCAGTGTTTCATTTTGGCATATATGTGAGTTGTTAATCTCCAAGTGCTATGTCTGATTGGCTTGTGTGTTGAGTTTTGACATAATGAGCCAAATTCTGCAAAAAGTGTGTAAGCAATAGGCAAAAACTGTAAATATTGTAGTACAAAATAGGTGATACATGTTTCATTATGGTACTACATGTAAATACATCCCTGTAAAAGTACTGCAGAAGTAGAGAGAATACTACAGACACAGTGGAATCATTGAACAAAATCTGAAATATATTGATAAAAAAACAATACAGTACTGTAAAACATCAAATGCAGTGTTCCTCAACTTGCTTGCTTGTATTGTAAAAAGCTAAACATAGGAGTGATTACTGTACTTCTCACATTTTCATCAACTCTGTCTTGTGGTTTTGGCCACAGGTTCTCATCTACATCACAATGGATGTTTTCATTAGCCAAACATCTTGGAAAAAACCTTTGGCCATGGCGAATCCAGGCCTGACACTGGTCTGCCGTGATGTCATTGCATGCGTCATCCATGGCCTGGAGAAGAGTGACTTGTTCATGAGGGCGCCTATCATAAACCTTCCATCTCCATGTGAAGAAAAATTCCTCAATCGGGTTAAGGAAAGGAGAGTATGGGGGTAAATACAGGGTGGTAAATTGTGCATGGGCCTGAAACCATGCTTGCATCATATGAGTATGGTGGAACCTGACATTATCCCACATAATGACATAGGTCACGCCACCAGCTCTACAGGCCTGATCGAGCTCATCAAGGAAGGTTACAAGGGGACCATAGAAACGGTGTCTGATAAAGAATGATGATGAAATATTTCATCCATAGATAATGTAGTCTAATTGGTTCATGCTCCACGCTAATTGTGTCATGAACCCTGCGTCCTGAGTCTGTTCCTGCCTGTGTTGCCGTTTTTCTGCTCTGAATCTCCTGTTTCCTGAAGGTTCCTGAACGCACCCTGTCCGGTTGCCGGGCGACGTTGCTAGGCGGGTGATCTCTCGATTACCCGCACCTGCTTCTCATCAGCTTCGGCACACCTGGTCCTGATCATCACCCCTTCATAAGCTCTGACCTGACATCCATTCCCTGCCGGATCGTTAGCCATGAACATCATTCTCCCGGGACCTTCACCCAACCCCTGCCTGGTTGTCAGCAGCTGCCGTGCCATCATTGGATCTGCCACTTCACCTCCACCAACTCATCTCCGCCGCCCGCTCCGTCTCCTGGATTACTCTGCATCTTTTTGAATCTGTTACAGTTTTTTACAATCACTTTGGCACTAATTTCAGAACCTTGACGTCATTTTTCAAAACTCTAGACTCAAAACTCACAACCAATGATCAAAATGCACATTTTTCAAAACTCTAACACTTTTTTCAATTGCTTGGATACAATACACATAAAACTAAGATCATTTGTTCATTTAACAAAAGTCACCTGTTCAATATGACACAACATAACATCAAAGTACTACTATTTCAAAAGGCAATTCACACATTACATTTCAGATGAGTGTCTACTCATTTCATTACAATTATCCAACTATCAATTGATACAACTGCTCAAAATGATAAGTAACTGTTGCATTACTCTTAATGCATAGTTGTATGGAAACAGACAAACAATATTCCATGTTTAGATCATGAAAGTTTCAAAGTAACGAGATTCATTGTCACCAATTAGCGTGGAGCATGAACCAATTAGACTACATTATCTATGGATGTAATATTTCATCATCATTCTTTATCAGACACCGTTTCTATGGTCCCCTTGTAACCTTCCTTGATGAGCTCGATCAGGTCTGTAGAGCTGATGGCGTGACCTATGTCATTGTGTGTGATAATGTCAGGTTCCACCATGCTCATATGATGCAAGCATGGTTTCAGGCCCATGCACAATTGACCACCCAGTATTTACCCCCATACTCTCCTTTCCTTAACCTGATTAAGGAATATTTCTCCACATGGAGATGGAAGGTTTATGATAGGCGCCCTCATGAACAAGTCACTCTTCTCCAGGCCATGGATGACGCATGCAATGACATCACGGCAGACCAGTGTCAGGCCTGGATTCGCCATGGCCAAAGGTTTTTTCCAAGATGTTTGGCTAATGAAAACATCCATTGTGATGTAGATGAGAACCTGTGGCCAAAACCACAAGACAAAGTTGATGAAAATGTAGAAGTACAGTAATCACTCCTATGTTTTGCTTTTTACAGTACAAGCAAGCAAGTTTATGTTTTACAGTACTGTATTGTTTTTCATCAATATATTTCAGATTTTGTTCAATGATTCCACTGTGTCTGTGGTATTCTCTCTACTACTGCAGTACTTTTACAGGGATGTATTTACATGTAGTACCATAATGAAACATGTATCACCTATTTTGTACTACAATATTTAATGATTGTACGAACAATGACACAGTGAAACTATTGGTTGCTTGTGTGTGGGTGATCTAAATTAACGTTTCATTGGTATTTCACAATACATTTGTATTTTGAATCAATGATTGTGCAAGTGTAAGATTTATTTAAATATATGAATGCACAATGCAATGTTTTGAACATTGGACAGCCTGTGTTACAAGTGATGACCGTTTTGAGTTTTGTGTCTAGAGTTTTGAAAAATGACGTCAAGGTTCTGAAATTAGTGCCAAAGTCATTGTAAAAAACTGTAACAATCACCCATATTAGCAAACTTATTTAATTTCAAACATCACATTTCTCTAGTATAGGCTACGATATCAGCAAAATGCTTTTGATAAGTGATCGGTATGGTAGGTGTCGATCATTTCTGTTTTTCATCCCAGTTCTACTACTTACTGTGAGGATGCTATGAGGATTATTGTGTGTGTGTGTGTGTGTTTGTGTGTGTGTGTCTGTGTGTTTGTGTGTGTGTGTCTGTGTGTGAGTGTTTGTGTGTGTGTGCGTGTGTGACAAACCAGTATCTTTGATGAGGGGCCAGGTGCTGATCTGGCAAAGACCTCACCTCCAGCTTCACAACACCTCTGGAGGTCAGATTTAAACCCTGCAGGGTAAACACCGTGCTTTACATTTAACAGACACTCTTACCCTGGCTGACTTAAAGTTAATGGATGCATATATGTTTTGTGTAATTATTTTTTTCATACCTTCCCCCAGTGGGAATTGAACCCACAACCCTGGCATTGCAAACACCATGCTCTACCAACTGAGCTACATCCATGCCACAATTCAGACTACTGCCCATAATAATTCCTATCTAAACCTTTCGGCTTGTGAAACCCCCAGACAGAGGTGTGAAATTCCTCAACTTGAGGAGCTTCAAACATCAGAACAATGGCCTGACAACACCTGAGACATTTTTTAGGAAGATGGCATCTGCCATAGACAAGGGTGAAAATAAAAACAACATGCAGGTTTTCTTTTAAATGTGTTGTTTATTTTAAAGTGCAGATACCCAAAACTGAAATTTAAGTTGAACATGCATGGCTAAATATATTACAAAATTACAGATGTACATTTTAAAAAGGGGTTTAAGGATATTTTTGAGTCCCATCAGCTATTGGTGATTTCGTGCTGACTGGCCTAGCTGTCAAGCCATTCCAAAATCTTATCCTTCTACACCAAAATATTTTCTTGACACTCCATAGTCAAACAACAGTTCTTCCTGTACCGGAATGTCTCGTTGGGCAATGAAAAGGATGCAATGGCCTAGGCGACAACACCTTGGGTGGGCAATTGTCTTCAAAATGAATGTTCATATATAACATGCCATTCCCCATGCATTATGCTGTTGGGTCAGGGAGGAGGGAGGTTGAAATGCTGGGAAAAACAACTCCACAGAAGATCCACACAGCATTTAAACATTTCTCAAATGAAAGTAACAGCATTAGAATATATATAGGGTTGCCTAATCACACATTTGACATTTTGGAAGGATTTAACCTATTTGAAAAAAGTTGAAAGGCAACGTGGATCTACTGTGGAGTAGTTCTTCCCAGCACTTCAACCAAATCAGATTTATATTACATATTGCCTGGTGTGATTTAAAATGGAAAGAAAGCTCTAATCTTTACCCAAATGGTCTCAAATTAAAGGCCTGTTGGTAATTTCAGTGGAACCATCCAACCCAAGTAGCTATTCAACCTCAAAACTACCTGGTTTTGCTGTACATTCAAAACAGCAGTATAATGTGAAACTTCTTGTGGGCATTTAACAATGACAGAAAATCTTTTCCCAACTGGTCTCAAATGAGCTGTACTCTCAGGCCCATGTGATAAAGGGTTTTACTAGGTAGGGAGTGTAGAACAAGATGCATGGAGTTCCAGAGGTCACAAGATCAATGTGGGCCTGCATGGATGTCAGCAGGGCATGAGGGAGAATCCCCCAAGTGAAAAGGTGTGTCTGTGTGTGTCTGTGTGAGTGAGTGAACCTGTCCTACAGGGGGCCAGAGCAGGCAGCCCCTTTCTCCTAGCCTGCTGCACCTCTGGATGACCAGGGAGTGAGCTGTACTCTCAGGCCCATGGGTGAGAGTGTTTTAATAGGCAGAGAGTGTTTAAATAGAGGCATGGAGGTCCATGGAGTGAGCTGCACTCTCAGACCCATGGGAGATGTCCTTTACTAGGCAGGGAGTGTAGAACAAGATGCATGGTGCTCCAGAGGTCACAAGGTCAATGTGGGCCTGCATGGATGTCAGCAAAAATACCTGTGGGAGTTTCAAAATGACAGAAAGCTCTAATCTTTTCCCAAATGGTCTCAAATTATAGGCCTGATCACCCTGGACTGATGCCTGTTGGTAATTTCAGTAGAACCAATCAACTCAAGTAGCTATTCAACCTCAAAATGACCTGGTTTTGCTGTACATTCAAAATAGCAGTATAGTGCAAAACTGCCTGTGTGCGTTTCAAAATGACAGAAAGCTCTAATCTTTTCCCAAATGGTCTCAAATTATAGGCCTGATCACCCTGGACCAATGGGAGAAGGCACAAGTGAATAGGTGTGTCTGTGTGAGTGAGTGAACCTGTCCACAGGGGGGCAGAGCAGGCAGCCCCTAGGAGCTGTTCTCCTAGTGAAAACCATCCGATTTCCAGGTGAACGGTTAAGGGGGGTTTGCCCCCCCCCTTGGGGTCCCCCCCCCCAACCCGGCCATGGACCCCCAGCACGTCCATGTGTGAGTCAGGAGCCAACCCCTGGTTCTCCTAGTGAAAACCGTCCGATTACATGGTGAACGGTTAAGGGGGGTTTGCCCCCACCTTGGGGTCCCCCCCGCAACCCGGCCATGGGCACTCAGCACGCCCATGTGTGAGTCAGGAGCCACCCCCTTGTTCTCCTAGTGAAAACCATCCTAAAATGACAGGTGGCGGCCCCTTTTGGTCGAATCCGGGTGGGGGGGTTTGCCCCCCTTGGGGTCCCCCCCCAACCCGGCCATTGGCACCCAGCACGCCCATTTGTGATTAAGGAGCCATCCCCTGGTTCTCCTAGTGAAAACCGTCCTAAAATGACAGGTGGCGGCCCCTTTTGGTCGAATCCGGGTGGGGGGTTTTCCCCCACTTGGGGTCTCCCCCCCAACCCGGCCATGGGCACCCAGCACGTCCATGTGTGAGTCAGGAGCCATCCCCTGTTTCTCATAGTGAAAACCGTCCTAAAATGACAGGTGGCGCCCCCTTGTGGACGATTCCGGGTGGGCCCCGCCCTTGGGGGTCTCCCCCAAGCCAGCCATGGGCAGCAACCCGCCCATGTATGACTGAAGGAGCCCTACTCTAGTTTAATTAGTGAAATCCATCCTAAAATGCGAATTCGCGCCACCCCATGGCTGAAAATCAGCTGGGGGGCAGTGCACCCACACCCCCACCACCCCCCACCCCCAACCCCCAAACCCCTTGGTGTCTCCACCAAGACAGACATGAGCACCAATCCTGGGCATGTGTGACTGAAGGAGCCCTCCTCTGGTTCTCCAAGTGAAATCCGTCCTAAAATGTGAAACGGCGCCACCCCATGGCCGAAAATCAACTGGGGGGCAGTGCACCCACACCCCACCCACCCCCACCCCCAACCCCAAAGCCCCTTGGTGTCTCCACCAAGACAGACATGAGCACCCATCCTGGGCATGTGTGACTGAAGGAGCCCTCCTCTGGTTCTCCTAGTGAAATCCGTCCTAAAATGCGAAATGGCGCCACCCCATGGCCGAAAATCAGCTGGGGGGCAGTGTACCCACACCCCCACCACCCCCCACCCCCAACCCCCAAGCCCCTTGGGGTCTCCCCCAAGCCAGACATGAGCACCCATCCTGGGCATGTGTGACTGAAGGAGCCCTCCTCTGGTTCTCCTAGTGAAATCCGTCCTAAAATGCGAAATGGCGCCACCCCATGGCCGAAAATCAGCTGGGGGGCAGTGCACCCCCACCCCCAACACCCCCCATCCCCAACACACAAGCCCCTTGGGGTCTCCCCCAAGCTGGACATGAGCACCCATCCTGGGCATGTGTGACTGAAGGAGCCCTCCCCTGGTTCTCCTAGTGAAAACCGTTGGGATATCATGTGGGGGTGTCTGACCCTCCACCCCAATCCGACCAAGTGCACCCATGTCGGCCTTGTGTGTCTCAGGAGCCAGTCCCTGGTTCTCCTAGTGAAAACCGGAGGGTTACCATGTGGGGGTGTCTGACCCTCCACTCCAATCCGACCAAGAGCACCCATTTCGGCCTTGTGTGACTCAGGAGCCGGTCCCTGGTTCTCCTAGTGAAAACCGGAGGGTTACCATGTGGGGTGTCTGACCCTCCACCCCAATCCGACCAAGAGCACCCATTTCGGCCTTCTGTGACTCAGGAGCCGGTCCCTGGTTCTCCTAGTGAAAACCGGAGGGTTACCATGTGGGGTGTCTGACCCTCCACCCCAATCCGACCAAGAGCACCCATTTTAGCCATGTGTGAGTCAGGAGCCATCCCCTCGTTCTCCTAGTGAAAACCATCCGATTTCCAGGTGAACGGTTAAGTGGGGTTTGCCCCCCCTTGGGGGTCCCCCCCCAACCCGGCCATGGACCCCCAGCACGCCCATGTGTGAGTCAGGAGCCATCCCCTGGTTCTCCTAGTGAAAACTGTCCTAAAATGACAGGTGGCGCCCCCTTGTGGTCGAATCCAGGTGGGGGGGTTTGCCCCCCCTTGGGGTCCCCCCCCCAACCCGGCCATGGGCACCCAGCACGCCCATGTGTGAGTCAGGAGCCATCCCCTGGTTCTCCTAGTGAAAACCGTCCTAAAATGACAGGTGGCGCCCCCTTGTGGACGAATCCGGGTGGGGGGTGCCCCCCCTGGGCCCCCCCAAGCCAGACATGGGCACCCACCCGCCCATGTATGACTGAAGGAGCCCTACTCTAGTTTATTAGTGAAATCCGTCCTAAAATGCGAATTGGCGCCACCCCATGGCCGAAAATCAGCTGGGGGGTAGTGCACCCCCACCCCAAACACCCCACACCCCCAACCCCCAAGTGCCTCGGGGTCTCCCCCAAGCCAGACATGAGCACCCATCCTGGGCATGTGTGACTGAAGGAGCCCTCCTCTGGTTCTCCTAGTGGAAACCGTCCTAAAATGACAGGTGGCGCCCCCTTGTGGACGAATCCGGGTGGAGGGGGGTTGGGGCCCCCCCTTTGGGTCTCCCCCAATCCGGCCATGGGCACCCAGCACGTCCATGTGTGAGTCAGGAGCCATCCCCTTGTTCTCCTAGTGAAAAGCGTCCTAAAATGACAGGTGGCGCCCCCTTGTAGACGAATCCGGGTGGGGGGGCCCCCCTTGGGGGTCTCGGGTCTCCCCCAAGCCAGCAATTGGCACCCACCCGCCCATGTATGACTGAAGGAGCCCTACTCTAGTTTATTAGTGAATCCCATCCTAAATTGCGAATTGGCGCCACCCCATGGCCGAAAATCAGCTGGGGGGGTAGTGCACCCCCACCCCAAACACCCCACACCCCCAAGCCCCTCGGGGTCTCCCCCAAGCCAGACATGAGCACCCAATCTGGGCATGTGTGACTGAAGGAGCCCTCCTCTGGTTCTCCTAGTGAAAACCGTCCTAAAATGACAGGTGGCGCCCCCTTGTGGATGAATCCGGGTGGGGGGGGTTGGGGCCCCCCCTTGGGTTCTCCCCCAAGCCGGCCATGGGCACCCAGCACGTCCATGTCTGAGTCAGGAGCCATCCCCTGGTTCTCATAGTGTAAACCGTCCTAAAATGACAGGTGGCGCCCCCTTGTGGACGAATCCGGGTGGGGGGGTGGGGCCCCCCCTTGGGGTCTCCCCCAAGCCGGCCATGGGCACACAGCACGTCTATGTGTGAGTCAGGAGCCATCCCCTGGTTCTCATAGTGTAAACCGTCCTAAAATGACAGGTGGCGCTCCCTTGTGGACGAATCCGGGTGGGCCCCCCCCTTTGGGGTCTCCCCCAAGCCAGCCATGAGCACCCACCCGCCCATGTATGACTGAAGGAGCCCTCCTCTGGTTCTCCTAGTTAAATCAGTCCTAAAGTGAGAAATGGCGCCAACCCATGGCCGAAAATCAGATGGGGGGCAGTGCTCCCCCCCCCCCCAACATTTATGAAACTGGTGAAGTCCCAGAAGTGGAGAGGATTGTACATTTCCAATGACCATGTCAAAGGAAGAAAGGTCATGACAACACGGACATCAGCATCAAGCCTGTCTGTCAGAGTGCCAGGTCTCTCTCCATTCAGAGACATCAGTATCAAGCCTGTCTGTCAGAGTGGCAGGTCTCTCTCCATTCAGAGACATCAGTATCAAGCCTGTCTGTCAGAGTGGCAGGACTCTCTCCATTCAGAGACATCAGTATCAAGCCTGTCTGTCAGAGTGCCAGGTCTCTCTCCATTCAGAGACATCAGTATTAAGCCTGTCTGTCAGAGTGCCAGGTCTCTCTCCATTCAGAGACATCAGCGTCAAGCCTGTCTGTCAGCGTGCCAGGTCTCTCTCCATTCAGAGACATCAGTGTCAAGCCTGTCTGTCAGAGTGCCAGGTCTCTCTCCATTCAGCGACATCAGTATCAAGCCTGTCTGTCAGAGTGCCAGGTCTCTCTCCATTCAGAGACATCAGTATCAAGCCTGTCTGTCAGAGTGCCAGGTCTCTCTCCATTCAGAGACATCAGTATCAAGCCTGTCTGTCAGAGTGCCAGGTCTCTCTCCATTCAGAGACATCAGTATCAAGCGTGTCTGTCAGAGTGCCAGGTCTCTCTCCATTCAGAGACATCAGTATCAAGCCTGTCTGTCAGAGTGCCAGGTCTCTCTCCATTCAGAGACATCAGCATCAAGCCTGTCTGTCAGAGTGCCAGGTCTCTCTCCATTCAGAGACATCAGTATCAAGCCTGTCTGTCAGAGTGCCAGGTCTCTCTCCATTCAGAGACATCAGTATCAAGCGTGTCTGTCAGAGTGCCAGGTCTCTCTCCATTCAGAGACATCAGCATCAAGCCTGTCTGTCAGAGTGCCAGGTCTCTCTCCATTCAGAGACATCAGCATCAAGCCTGTCTGTCAGAGTGCCAGGTCTCTCTCCATTCAGAGACATCAGTATCAAGCCTGTCTGTCAGAGTGCCAGGTCTCTCTCCATTCAGAGACATCAGTATCAAGCGTGTCTGTCAGAGTGCCAGGTCTCTCTCCATTCAGAGACATCAGTATCAAGCCTGTCTGTCAGAGTGCCAGGTCTCTCTCCATTCAGAGACATCAGTATCAAGCCTGTCTGTCAGAGTACCAGGTCTCTCTCCATTCAGAGACATCGGTATCAAGCCTGTCTGTCAGAGTGCCAGGTCTCTCTCCATTCAGAGACATCAGTATCAAGCGTGTCTGTCAGAGTGCCAGGTCTCTCTCCATTCAGAGACATCAGTATCAAGCCTGTCTGTCAGAGTGCCAGGTCTCTCTCCATTCAGAGACATCAGTATCAAGCCTGTCTGTCAGAGTGCCAGGTCTCTCTCCATTCAGAGACATCAGTATCAAGCCTGTCTGTCAGAGTGCCAGGTCTCTCTCCATTCAGAGACATCAGTATCAAGCCTGTCTGTCAGAGTGCCAGGTCTCTCTCCATTCAGAGACATCAGTATCAAGCGTGTCTGTCAGAGTGCCAGGTCTCTCTCCATTCAGAGACATCAGTATCAAGCCTGTCTGTCAGAGTGCCAGGTCTCTCTCCATTCAGAGACATCAGTATCAAGCCTGTCTGTCAGAGTGCCAGGTCTCTCTCCATTCAGAGACATCAGCATCAAGCCTGTCTGTCAGAGTGCCAGGTCTCTCTCCATTCAGAGACATCAGTATCAAGCCTGTCTGTCAGAGTGCCAGGTCTCTCTCCATTCAGAGACATCAGTATCAAGCGTGTCTGTCAGAGTGCCAGGTCTCTCTCCATTCAGAGACATCAGTATCAAGCCTGTCTGTCAGAGTGCCAGGTCTCTCTCCATTCAGAGACATCAGTATCAAGCCTGTCTGTCAGAGTGCCAGGTCTCTCTCCATTCAGAGACATCAGTATCAAGCGTGTCTGTCAGAGTGCCAGGTCTCTCTCCATTCAGAGACATCAGTATCAAGCCTGTCTGTCAGAGTGCCAGGTCTCTCTCCATTCAGAGACATCAGTATCAAGCGTGTCTGTCAGAGTGCCAGGTCTCTCTCCATTCAGAGACATCAGTATCAAGCCTGTCTGTCAGAGTGCCAGGTCTCTCTCCATTCAGAGACATCAGTATCAAGCCTGTCTGTCAGAGTGCCAGGTCTCTCTCCATTCAGAGACATCAGTATCAAGCGTGTCTGTCAGAGTGCCAGGTCTCTCTCCATTCAGAGACATCAGTATCAAGCCTGTCTGTCAGAGTGCCAGGTCTCTCTCCATTCAGAGACATCAGCATCAAGCCTGTCTGTCAGAGTGCCAGGTCTCTCTCCATTCAGAGACATCAGTATCAAGCCTGTCTGTCAGAGTGCCAGGTCTCTCTCCATTCAGAGACATCAGTATCAAGCGTGTCTGTCAGAGTGCCAGGTCTCTCTCCATTCAGAGACATCAGAATCAAGCCTGTCTGTCAGAGTGCCAGGTCTCTCTCCATTCAGAGACATCAGTATCAAGCGTGTCTGTCAGAGTGCCAGGTCTCTCTCCATTCAGAGACATCAGTATCAAGCCTGTCTGTCAGAGTGCCAGGTCTCTCTCCATTCAGAGACATCGGCTTCAAGCCTGTCTGTCAGAGTGCCAGGTCTCTCTCCATTCAGAGACATCGGCATCAAGCCTGTCTGTCAGAGTGCCAGGTCTCTCTCCATTCAGAGACATCAGTATCAAGCGTGTCTGTCAGAGTGCCAGGTCTCTCTCCTTTCAGAGACATCAGTATCAAGCCTGTCTGTCAGAGTGCCAGGTCTCTCTCCATTCAGAGACATCAGTATCAAGCCTGTCTGTCAGAGTGCCAGGTCTCTCTTCATTCAGAGACATCAGTATCAAGCCTGTCTGTCAGAGTGCCAGGTCTCTCTCCATTCAGAGACATCAGTATCAAGCGTGTCTGTCAGAGTGCCAGGTCTCTCTCCATTCAGAGACATCAGTATCAAGCCTGTCTGTCAGAGTGCCAGGTCTCTCTCCATTCAGAGACATCAGCATCAAGCGTGTCTGTCAGAGTGCCAGGTCTCTCTCCATTCAGAGACATCAGTATCAAGCCTGTCTGTCAGAGTGCCAGGTCTCTCTCCATTCAGAGACATCAGTATCAAGCGTGTCTGTCAGAGTGCCAGGTCTCTCTCCATTCAGAGACATCAGTATCAAGCGTGTCTGTCAGAGTGCCAGGTCTCTCTCCATTCAGAGACATCAGTATCAAGCCTGTCTGTCAGAGTGCCAGGTCTCTCTCCATTCAGAGACATCAGTATCAAGCGTGTCTGTCAGAGTGCCAGGTCTCTCTCCATTCAGAGACATCAGTATCAAGCCTGTCTGTCAGAGTGCCAGGTCTCTCTCCATTCAGAGACATCAGTATCAAGCGTGTCTGTCAGAGTGCCAGGTCTCTCTCCATTCAGAGACATCAGTATCAAGCCTGTCTGTCAGAGTGCCAGGTCTCTCTCCATTCAGAGACATCAGTATCAAGCGTGTCTGTCAGAGTGCCAGGTCTCTCTCCATTCAGAGACATCAGTATCAAGCCTGTCTGTCAGAGTGCCAGGTCTCTCTCCATTCAGAGACATCAGTATCAAGCCTGTCTGTCAGAGTGCCAGGTCTCTCTCCATTCAGAGACATCAGTATCAAGCGTGTCTGTCAGAGTGCCAGGTCTCTCTCCATTCAGAGACATCAGTATCAAGCCTGTCTGTCAGAGTGCCAGGTCTCTCTCCATTCAGAGACATCAGCATCAAGCCTGTCTGTCAGAGTGCCAGGTCTCTCTCCATTCAGAGACATCAGTATCAAGCCTGTCTGTCAGAGTGCCAGGTCTCTCATATTCAGAGACATCAGTATCAAGCCTGTCTTTCAGAGTGCCAGGTCTCTCTCCATTCAGAGACATCAGTATCAAGCGTGTCTGTCAGAGTGCCAGGTCTCTCTCCATTCAGAGACATCAGTATCAAGCCTGTCTGTCAGAGTGCCAGGTCTCTCTCCATTCAGAGACATCAGTATCAAGCGTGTCTGTCAGAGTGCCAGGTCTCTCTCCATTCAGAGACATCAGTATCAAGCCTGTCTGTCAGAGTGCCAGGTCTCTCTCCATTCAGAGACATCAGCATCAAGCCTGTCTGTCAGAGTGCCAGGTCTCTCTCCATTCAGAGACATCAGTATCAAGCCTGTCTGTCAGAGTGCCAGGTCTCTCTCCATTCAGAGACATCAGTATCAAGCGTGTCTGTCAGAGTGCCAGGTCTCTCTCCATTCAGAGACATCAGTATCAAGCCTGTCTGTCAGAGTGCCAGGTCTCTCTCCATTCAGAGACATCAGCATCAAGCCTGTCTGTCAGAGTGCCAGGTCTCTCTCCATTCAGAGACATCAGTATCAAGCCTGTCTGTCAGAGTGCCAGGTCTCTCTCCATTCAGAGACATCAGTATCAAGCGTGTCTGTCAGAGTGCCAGGTCTCTCTCCATTCAGAGACATCAGTATCAAGCCTGTCTGTCAGAGTGCCAGGTCTCTCTCCATTCAGAGACATCAGTATCAAGCGTGTCTGTCAGAGTGCCAGGTCTCTCTCCATTCAGAGACATCAGTATCAAGCCTGTCTGTCAGAGTGCCAGGTCTCTCTCCATTCAGAGACATCAGCATCAAGCCTGTCTGTCAGAGTGCCAGGTCTCTCTCCATTCAGAGACATCAGTATCAAGCCTGTCTGTCAGAGTGCCAGGTCTCTCTCCATTCAGAGACATCAGTATCAAGTGTGTCTGTCAGAGTGCCAGGTCTCTCTCCATTCAGAGACATCAGTATCAAGCCTGTCTGTCAGAGTGCCAGGTCTCTCTCCATTCAGAGACATCAGTATCAAGCCTGTCTGTCAGAGTGCCAGGTCTCTCTCCATTCAGAGACATCAGTATCAAGCCTGTCTGTCAGAGTGCCAGGTCTCTCTCCATTCAGAGACATCAGTATCAAGCGTGTCTGTCAGAGTGCCAGGTCTCTCTCCATTCAGAGACATCAGTATCAAGCCTGTCTGTCAGAGTGCCAGGTCTCTCTCCATTTAGAGACATCAGCATCAAGCCTGTCTGTCAGAGTGCCAGGTCTCTCTCCATTCAGAGACATCAGTATCAAGCCTGTCTGTCAGAGTGCCAGGTCTCTCTCCATTCAGAGACATCAGTATCAAGCGTGTCTGTCAGAGTTCCAGGTCTCTCTCCATTCAGAGACATCAGTATCAAGCCTGTCTATCAGAGTGCCAGGTCTCTCTCCATTCAGAGACATCAGTATCAAGCGTGTCTGTCAGAGTGCCAGGTCTCTCTCCATTCAGAGACATCAGTATCAAGCCTGTCTGTCAGAGTGCCAGGTCTCTCTCCATTCAGAGACATCAGCATCAAGCCTGTCTGTCAGAGTGCCAGGTCTCTCTCCATTCAGAGACATCAGTATCAAGCCTGTCTGTCAGAGTGCCAGGTCTCTCTCCATTCAGAGACATCAGTATCAAGCGTGTCTGTCAGAGTGCCAGGTCTCTCTCCATTTAGAGACATCAGTATCAAGCGTGTCTGTCAGAGTGCCAGGGCTCTCTCCATTCAGAGACATCAGTATCAAGCCTGTCTGTCAGAGTGCCAGGTCTCTCTCCATTCAGAGACATCAGCATCAAGCCTGTCTGTCAGAGTGCCAGGTCTCTCTCCATTCAGAGACATCAGCATCAAGCCTGTCTGTCAGAGTGCCAGGTCTCTCTCCATTCAGAGACATCAGTATCAAGCCTGTCTGTCAGAGTGCCAGGTCTCTCTCCATTCAGAGACATCAGTATCAAGCGTGTCTGTCAGAGTGCCAGGTCTCTCTCCATTCAGAGACATCAGTATCAAGCCTGTCTGTCAGAGTGCCAGGTCTCTCTCCATTCAGAGACATCAGTATCAAGCCTGTCTGTCAGAGTGCCAGGTCTCTCTCCATTCAGAGACATCAGTATCAAGCCTGTCTGTCAGAGTGCCAGGTCTCTCTCCATTCAGAGACATCAGTATCAAGCGTGTCTGTCAGAGTGCCAGGTCTCTCTCCATTCAGAGACATCAGTATCAAGCCTGTCTGTCAGAGTGCCAGGTCTCTCTCCATTCAGAGACATCAGTATCAAGCGTGTCTGTCAGAGTGCCAGGTCTCTCTCCATTCAGAGACATCAGTATCAAGCCTGTCTGTCAGAGTGCCAGGTCTCTCTCCATTTAGAGACATCAGCATCAAGCCTGTCTGTCAGAGTGCCAGGTCTCTCTCCATTCAGAGACATCAGTATCAAGCCTGACTGTCAGAGTGCCAGGTCTCTCTCCATTCAGAGACATCAGTATCAAGCGTGTCTGTCAGAGTGCCAGGTCTCTCTCCATTCAGAGACATCAGTATCAAGCCTGTCTGTCAGAGTGCCAGGTCTCTCTCCATTCAGAGACATCAGTATCAAGCGTGTCTGTCAGAGTGCCAGGTCTCTCTCCATTCAGAGACATCAGTATCAAGCCTGTCTGTCAGAGTGCCAGGTCTCTCTCCATTCAGAGACATCAGCATCAAGCCTGTCTGTCAGAGTGCCAGGTCTCTCTCCATTCAGAGACATTAGTATCAAGCCTGTCTGTCAGAGTGCCAGGTCTCTCTCCATTCAGAGACATCAGCATCAAGCCTGTCTGTCAGAGTGCCAGGTCTCTCTCCATTCAGAGACATCAGCATCAAGCCTGTCTGTCAGAGTGCCAGGTCTCTCTCCATTCAGAGACATCAGTATCAAGCCTGTCTGTCAGAGTGCCAGGTCTCTCTCCATTCAGAGACATCAGTATCAAGCGTGTCTGTCAGAGTGCCGGTCTCTCTCCATTCAGAGACATCAGTATCAAGCCTGTCTGTCAGAGTGCCAGGTCTCTCTCCATTCAGAGACATCAGTATCAAGCGTGTCTGTCAGAGTGCCAGGTCTCTCTCCATTCAGAGACATCAGTATCAAGCCTGTCTGTCAGAGTGCCAGGTCTCTCTCCATTCAGAGACATCAGCATCAAGCCTGTCTGTCAGAGTGCCAGGTATCTCTCCTTTCAGAGACATCAGTATCAAGCCTGTCTGTCAGAGTGCCAGGTCTCTCTCAATTCAGAGACATCAGTATCAAGCGTGTCTGTCAGAGTGCCAGGTCTCTCTCCATTCAGAGACATCAGTATCAAGCCTGTCTGTCAGAGTGCCAGGTCTCTCCCCATTAAGAGACATCAGTATCAATCCCATCTGTCAGTCTGGACTTCATCACATCATCTTGCAAGTCTCCATGTACTGGCTCCGTACATGTTTCTGTGAACACAAACAGACACTGTTCTCTCACCAATGGCTTTTAGGATAGGTGATATTTGACACACAAACAGGTACTTTGTCGAAGTTTGAACAGGTCGGACTAAACCTACCTAATTCTGTTCTCCCCATCGACGACCGTTGGTGAGCAGCAAGAGGTGAGGCTGTTGAGCTTGACTCTAGTCTGGCACTGTGAAGAGACATGAGAGGTGTAGAATAAGTGGGAGGCCCCGGCCGCCGGTGAAATACCACTACTCTTATCGTTTTTTCACTTACCCGGTGAGGCGGGGAGGCGAGCCCCGGGTCGGACCGATTGGCATTCGTTATCCACCTGGGAGGGCCCCTGTCGGCCGGCCTCTGGCCGGTGTTCGGACGGACGGTTCCTCCCGCCCCATGTGGATTCGCCTCTATCGGTGGAGCCCCTTTCGGAGTGATTTACCCAGAATCAGTGGAGGCTCCAGCCGGACCCTTTTTCGAGCGATACCGAGCCGACCCGTCTGACCCAGTGGCCTCATGTGGGTACACCCCAATAGGTAGAGCCCATTTCGGAGACGTTTAATACCGTTTCTCCGTTAAGCTACATCTATGCACCTCTCAAGGTGATCAAGGTGAAATGTATGTCTAAATAACCTTACGTGGGTTACGGTTGAGGGATTGATTGACATACATTATCCACATAGGAGGGCCCATGTCGGCCTGACAATGGCCGGTGGTGGAGCCCCTTTCGGAGACGGTCAATACCGTTTCTCCGTTGAGCTACATATATGCACCTCTCAAGGTGATCAAGGTGAAAGGTATGTCTAAATAACCTTACGTTGGTTGCGATTGAAGGCCTGATTGACATACGTTATCCACATAGGAGGGCCCCTGTCGGCCTGACAATGGCCGGTGGTGGAGCCCCTTTCGGAGACGGTTAATACCGTTTCTCCGTTAAGCTACATATATGCACCTCTGAAGGTGATCAAGGTGAAAGGTATGTCTAAATAACCTTACGTTGGTTGCGATTGAAGGCCTGATTGACATACGTTATCCACATAGGAGGGCCCCTGTCGGCCTGACAATGGCCGATGGTGGAGCCCCTTTCGGAGACGGTTAATACCGTTTCTCCGTTAAGCTACATATATGCACCTCTCAAGGTGATCAAGGTGAAAGGTATGTCTAAATAACCTTACGTTGGTTGCGATTGAAGGCCTGATTGACATACGTTATCCACATAGGAGGGCCCCTGTCGGCCTGACAATGGCCGATGGTGGAGCCCCTTTCGGAGACGGTTAATACCGTTTCTCCGTTAAGCTACATATATGCACCTCTCAAGGTGATCATGGGAAAGGTATGTCTAAATTACCTTACGTTGGTTGTGATTGAAGGCCCGATTGACATACGTTATCCACCTAGGAGGGCCCCTGTCGGCCAGCCTTTGGCTGGTGTTCGGACGGACGGTTCCTCTTGCCCCATGTGGATACGCCTCCATAGATTGAGCCCCTGTCAGACGACGGTTAACTCCTTCTCTGATAAGCTACATCTATGCACCTCTCAAGGTGTTCAGAGTGAAATGTCTGCCCCAGTGGCCTTACGTTGGTTGCGATTGAAGGACCGATTGACATATGTTATCCACCTAGGAGGGCCCCTGTCGGCCGGCCTCTGGCCGGGGTCCCGATGGACGGTTCCTCCTGACCCATGTGGATACACCCCTATAGTGTGAGTTGGGCATGAGAGGTAAGGGAAAACTACAATGGAGTTTAACAAACCCTATCATGTATCATCGTTTGAGATGAGTCCAATCACACACCACCTTTGCCTGGGATGTGCCCGACCGGCGCCTTCCCCCCTCTCCCTAAAAGACACGATCACAGGGGGCACCTACGGGCAGGTGACCCGACCGTGTGTTGAAGGGATTGGGGGAAGTCGGTGAACCGGGTCTTCCCAACACGGTCTCACAAATTCAAGCGAGTGTTCGTGCCCACGACTCACTTGCGGCGACAGGTACCCAGCTAACTTCTCGGCACCCCGGTGCAGGTGGGGGTTCAATGTCTCCCCTCCCGTAGCTTCGGCAACGGTGGCGGCGGAGCGCCTGGACGCTCAAACTTATATTAAACCTTCTGCGAACACATGGCCTACACCTTGGGGAAGGGCTGACAGGGGGAAGAAGGGCTGCCTTCAAAACCCTGCGCAACCCCTAGCCTCGGTGGAAATGAGTGAATGTCTACGGACAGGATCTACAGAGCGACCAACCCCGGTTATGATAACTGGCACCTACGGCGGGCTTCTCCGGAAGCGCGGGTGAAAGCGTGGGAATGAACAAATTCATATGACATGTTGGTAGCTGAATCCTAACCACTTGACGACCAGGGAATGAATTCGAAGCATTTCCCACCCCAGAGTGTCCAGACTGGGTTTTCAAAACTGGCACCTACGGCGGGCTTTTCCGGACGCCGTGAGGTCACGCGACCAGGAACTTCCACAGTCCTATATTCCGGGGACTCAGGGAGAAAAAGCTACGGAGCTTCCACAGCCCTATGTACCGGGGGCTCGGGGAGAGAAAGCTACGGTCCTCTCACAGTCCTATATTCCGGGGACTCTGGGAGAAAAAGATACGGAAACTCGAACGAACCCCGGCCCAGCCAGCCGAGAAAGCGTCGCCGTCGAAACAAAGCTCAGCCCACTAACAGTGATCCCCCCAGACAGCCGGTTGCGGGGGGGGACCCTGACAGTGTGGAACCTCAGCGGGTAAGCGAAATAATGGCCCCCACCAAGGCATCGGAGCTTGGAGGGACGAAGGTCGTGCTGCCCCCGCAGCTAGCTCGGTCAGAACAATCTCAGGGAAGGGACCCTAGCCAGGCTAACCCACCGAATGCGGACACCATGGTCATCTCAATCCCGATACATGACCTGGGCTGCGGGTTATGTGGAGAAAGGCTTAAACTGTTGGGAAATGTCATTAGACACTTTAAGATCTGTCACAACAAGGTGAAACTACTATACCAATGCAACACATGCGGGCGGGCCGGACCTCGTAGCCATGCAATCTCATGTCACGTTCCCAAATGTAAAGGAGAGAAAGAGAATAGGAGTATGGCTAAGGCCGCCTTTGCATGTGAACATTGCCCAAAAAGGTTCGCAACAGGGGTGGGCCTCGCCCAACATAAGCGGCATATCCACTTAGCCCTCTACGTCCAGCAAAAGTCAGAGGAGGCGAGAGAAACCAAGGAGAAACGAATCGGAAGTGGAAAGACCAAGGAAGGCTGGTCAATAGAGGAGGAACAGGAGATGATCCGCCGGTACGAAGAGTTCAAAGGCCATAAAGCGATCCACAGCATGGTGGCGAGTGGCCTACCGGGGAGGACCAGAGAGCAGGTGAGGTACAAACGAGGACGCCTGAGAACGACAATGAGATTAAACAAGAGTCCCACGGAAGCCAAAATGGCAAGTTGGCTGTCCAACACAGGAGAGGCACCGCAACCCACTGTTGGAGTCCGCGACAAACTCCGAGCTACGGTCAAGGAAAACAGGAGGCTGGGTGATGACCTCACAATAGGGACAGAAACATTTTACCTGAGGGGTGCACATCAGAATCGTGCACTGATGGAGTCCTCGGCACTAGAATTGCAAAAGTTGCTGGGAAAAACGACAGGGGAGCATGGAGAGAGCAGCGAGGAAAAGTTCAGGCCCAAAAACGGGAACAGGAAAGGGGAAGCAAAGAGGATGGTCTTCTGGCAACAACAAACATTGTTTGACAAAGACAAGTCCAGACTGGCAGCCCTAATCCTTGATGGAGAGATGAAAGGGTCCTGTGCCATTCCTATGCCAGAACTCACTCTGGCCTTCGCCGAACGTTGGCGGGCAAGGACCTCATTCAATGGGCTGGGTCAATTCCGAACTGATGGAGGCGCCGATAACAATGAATTCCTGCACGTGATCTCAGCAACTGAGGTACACGAAAACCTCAGGGAAATGAAGAAGGGCACGGCAGCGGGACCAGACGGAGTGACCAGAGAAAGTCTGGTCAGTTGGGACCCAAAGGGAGAGAAGTTGGCTAGCTTATTTTCGATGTGGATGGTGGAAGGGGCCCTACCCTCAGCTTTCAAAGGGTGCCGCACCACCCTAATACCCAAGACGGATGACCCAATAGAGCGGATGCAGATCGGAGGATGGAGGCCTATCACTATCGGGTCAGTAGTGACAAGGCTCTTCTCTAGGATTATCACAGCCAGGCTAGCAAGAGCCTGCCCGATAAACCCGCGACAAAGGGGCTTCATATCCACCCCTGGGTGCTCTGAAAACTTGATGTTACTACAAGGGCTCATCAAGCAGAGTAAGCTGCAGCGAA
>NW_028159038.1:165000-170000 GCF_964263955.1 Coregonus lavaretus | reverse complement strand
ATGGAGGTCGGGGAGGCCCATGCAGTGAGCTGCAGTCTCAGTCCGAGTGAGAGATGGTTTGAGCGGACACAGAGTGTGGGCCTGGAGGCATGGAGGTCGGGGAGGCCCATGCAGTGAGCTGCAGTCTCAGTCCGAGTGAGAGATGGTTTGAGCGGACACGGAGTGTGGGCCTGGAGGCATGGAGGTCGGGGAGGCCCATGCAGTGAGCTGCAGTCTCAGTCCGAGTGAGAGATGGTTTGAGCGGACACAGAGTGTGGGCCTGGAGGCATGGAGGTCGGGGACGCCCATGCAGTGAGCTGCAGTCTCAGTCCGAGTGAGAGATGGTTTGAGCGGACACGGAGTGTGGGCCTGGAGGCATGGAGGTCGGGGACGCCCATGCAGTGAGCTGCAGTCTCAGTCCGAGTGAGAGATGGTTTGAGCGGACACGGAGTGTGGGCCTGGAGGCATGGAGGTCGGGGACGCCCATGCAGTGAGCTGCAGTCTCAGTCCGAGTGAGAGATGGTTTGAGCGGGCAGGGAGTGTGGGCTTGGTGGTCGTGGTTCTGGAGCCCAGGCCATCCAGGGAGTGAGCTGCAGTCTGAGGCCGAGTGAGAGAGGGTTTGAGTGGGCAGGGAGTGTGGGCTTGGTGGTCGTGGTTCTGGAGCCCAGGCCATCCAGGGAGTGAGCTGCAGTCTGAGGCCGAGTGAGAGAGGGTTTGAGTGGGCAGGGAGTGTGGGCTTGGTGGTCGTGGTTCTGGAGCCCAGGCCATCCAGGGAGTGAGCTGCAGTCTCAGGCCGAGTGAGAGAGGGTTTCACTGGGCAGGGAGTGTGGGCTTGGTGGTCGTGGTTCTGGAGCCCAGGCCATCCAGGGAGTGAGCTGCAGTCTCAGGCCGAGTGAGAGAGGGTTTCACTGGGCATGGAGTGTAGAGATGGAGGCAATGAGCTCCAGAGGTCACAAAGGTCAATGTGGGCCTGCATGGCTGTCAGCAGGGCCACAGAGAGAAGGCCCAAGTGAATAGGTGTGTCTGTGTGAGTGAGTGAACCTGTCTCATAGGGGGGCAGAGCAGGCATCCCCTTTGGGGGCTGTCTGCTCTGTCCCCCTTTTTTTTTGGCCTCCTATACCTCTGGAGGTCAAGGGAGTAAGCTGTACTCTCAAGCCCATGTGAGAGAGGCTTTTAATGGGAAGAGAGAGTTTAAAAAGAGGCATGGAGCTCCAGAGGTCACAAAGGTCAATGTGGGCCTGCATGGATGTCAGCAGGGCATGAGGGAGAAGGCCCAAGTGAATAGGTGTGTCTGTGTGAGTGAGTGAACCTGTCTCATAGGGGGGCAGAGCAGGCATCCCCTTTGGGGGCTGTCTGCTCTGTCCCCCTTTTTTTTTGGCCTCCTATACCTCTGGAGGTCAAGGGAGTAAGCTGTACTCTCAAGCCCATGGGAGAGAGGGTTTTAATAGGGAGAGAGTGATTAAAAAGAGGCATGGTGCTCCAGGGGAGTGAGCTGTACTCTCATGCCCATGGGAGATGCCCTTTACTAGGCAGGGAGTTTAGAACAAGGTGCATGGAGCTCCAGAGGTCACAAAGGTCAATGTGGGCCTGCATGGATGTCAGCAGGGCATGAGGGAGAAGGCCCAAGTGAATAGGTTTGTCTGTGTGTGTCTGTGTGAGTGAGTGAGTGAGTGTGTGTGTGAACCTTTCCCACAGGAGGGCAGCACTGTGCAGGCAGCTCCAATGGAGGCTGGCTGCTCTGTGCCCATGTATTATTTGTTCTCTCTCTCTCTCTCTCCCCTTTCTTCTGGCCTGCTGGATCACTTTTGTGTGTGGAGGGCTGGACTCTGTCTCACCCATCCCAGCCATGGGCACCCAGAATGCCCATGTGTGAGTCAGGAGCCCTCCCCTGGTTCTCCTAGTGAAAATGACCTGTGGCGCCCCCCTGTGGATGGATCTTGGTGGGGGTGCTTGGACCCCTTCTTGGGGTCTCCCCCAAGCCAGCCATGCCGGCCATGGGCACCCAAAACCCCCATGTGTGAGTGAACAGCCTCCCCAGTGTCCCCCTAGTGAAATCAGGCTTAAAGTGACCTGTGGCGCCCCCCTGTGGATGGATCTTGGTGGGGGTGCTTGGACCCCTTCTTGGGGTCTCCCCCAAGCCAGCCATGCCGGCCATGGGCACCCAAAACCCCCATGTGTGAGTGAACAGCCTCCCCAGTGTACCCATAGTGAAATCAGGCTTAAAGTGACCTGTGGCGCCCCCCTGTGGATGGATCTTGGTGGGGGTGCTTGGACCCCTTCTTGGGGTCTCCTCCAAGCCAGCCATGCCGACCATGGGCACCCAAAACCCCCATGTGTGAGTGAACAGCCTCCCCAGTGTACCCATAGTGAAATCAGGCTTAAAGTGACCTGTGGCGCCCCCCTGTGGATGGATCTTGGTGGGGGTGCTTGGACCCCTTCTTGGGGTCTCCCCCAAGCCAGCCATGCCGGCCATGGGCACCCAAAACCCCCATGTGTGAGTGAACAGCCTCCCCAGTGTACCCATAGTGAAATCAGGCTTAAAGTGACCTGTGGCGCCCCCCTGTGGATGGATCTTGGTGGGGGTTGTTGGACCCCTTCTTGGGGTCTCCTCCAAGCCAGCCATGCCGACCATGGGCACCCAAAACCCCCATGTGTGAGTGAACAGCCTCCCCAGTGTACCCATAGTGAAATCAGGCTTAAAGTGACCTGTGGCGCCCCCCTGTGGATGGATTCGGCTGTGGGTGCTTGGACCCCTTCTCGGGGTCCCCCCCAAGCCAGCCATGCCGGCCATGGGCACCCAAAACCCCCATGTGTGAGTGAACAGCCTCCCCAGTGTACCCATAGTGAAATCAGGCTTAAAGTGACCTGTGGCGCCCCCCTGTGGATGGATTCGGCTGTGGGTGCTTGGACCCCTTCTCGGGGTCCCCCCCAAGCCAGCCATGCCGGCCATGGGCACCCAAAACCCCCATGTGTGAGTGAACAGCCTCCCCTGTGTCCCCATAGTGAAATCCGGCATAAAGTGACCTGTGGCGCCCCCCTGTGGATGGATTCGGCTGTGGGTGCTTGGACCCCTTCTTGGGGTCTCCTCCAAGCCAGCCATGCCGACCATGGGCACCCAAAACCCCCATGTGTGAGTGAACAGCCTCCCCTGGGTACCCATAGTGAAATCAGGCTTAAAATGACATGTGGCGCCCCCCTGTGGATAGATCCGGCTGTGGGTGCTTGGACCCCTTCTTGGGGTCCCCCCCAAGCTGGCCATGCCTTCAATGGGCACCCAAAACCCCCATGTGTGAGTGAACAGCCTCCCCTGGGTACCCATAGTGAAATCCGGCCTAAAGTGACATGTGGCGCCCCCCTGTGGATGGATCCGGCTGTGGGGTCTTGGACCCCTTCTTGGGGTCCCCCCCAAGCTGGCCATGCCTTCAATGGGCACCCAAAACCCCCATGTGTGAGTGAACAGCCTCCCCTGGGTACCCATAGTGAAATCAGGCTTAAAATGACATGTGGCGCCCCCCTGTGGATGGATCCGGCTGTGGGGTCTTGGACCCCCTCTTGGGGTCACCCCCAAGCCGGCCATGGGCACCCAAAACCCCCATTTGTGAGTTAAGATCATCCCCTGGTTCCCCTAGTGAAATCAGGCTTAAAATGACATGTGGCGCCCCCCTGTGGATGGATCCGGGTGTGGGGTCTTGGACCCACTCTTGGGGTCACCCCCAAGCCGGCCAAGGGCACCCAAAACCCCCATGTGTGAGGTAATAGCCTCCCCTGGTTCTCCTAGTGTCCGCCGGCGGTTTACCATATGGGGGTGTCTGACCAAGAACCCAATCCGAGAAAAGTGCATCAAAATCGGCCTTCCGGGAGCCAGGAGTCGGTCCCTGGTTCTCCTAATGTCAACCGGATGGTTTCCATATGGGGGTGTCTGACCACCACCCCAATCCGAGAAAAGTGCATCAAAATCGGCCTTCCGGGAGCCAGGAGTCGGTCCCTGGTTCTCCTGGTGTCAACCGGATGGTTTCCATATGGGGGTGTCTGACCACCAACCCAATCCGAGAAAAGTGCATCAAAATCGGCCTTCCGGGAGCCAGGAGTCGGTCCCTGGTTCTCCTGGTGTCAACCGGATGGTTTCCATATGGGGGTGTCTGACCACCAACCCAATCCGAGAAAAGTGCATCAAAATCGGCCTTCCGGGAGCCAGGAGTCGGTCCCTGGTTCTCCTAATGTCAACCGGATGGTTTCCATATGGGGGTGTCTGACCACCAACCCAATCCGAGAAAAGTGCATCAAAATCGGCCTTCCGGGAGCCAGGAGTCGGTCCCTGGTTCTCCTGGTGTCAACCGGATGGTTTCCATATGGGGGTGTCTGACCACCAACCCAATCCGAGAAAAGTGCATCAAAATCGGCCTTCCGGGAGCCAGGAGTCGGTCCCTGGTTCTCATAGTGTCAACCGGATGGTTTCCATATGGGGGTGTCTGACCACCAACCCAATCCGAGAAAAGTGCATCAAAATCGGCCTTCCGGGAGCCAGGAGTCGGTCCCTGGTTCTCCTGGTGTCAACCGGATGGTTTCCATATGGGGGTGTCTGACCACCAACCCAATCCGAGAAAAGTGCATCAAAATCGGCCTTCCGGGAGCCAGGAGTCGGTCCCTGGTTCTCATAGTGTCAACCGGATGGTTTCCATATGGGGGTGTCTGACCACCAACCCAATCCGAGAAAAGTGCATCAAAATCGGCCTTCCGGGAGCCAGGAGTCGGTCCCTGGTTCTCATAGTGTCAACCGGATGATTTCCATATGGGGGTGTCTGACCACCAACCCAATCCGAGAAAAGTGCATCAAAATCGGCCTTCCGGGAGCCAGGAGTCGGTCCCTGGTTCTCATAGTGTCAACCGGATGATTTCCATATGGGGGTGTCTGACCACCAACCCAATCCGAGAAAAGTGCATCAAAATCGGCCTTCCGGGAGCCAGGAGTCGGTCCCTGGTTCTCATAGTGTCAACCGGATGGTTTCCATATGGGGGTGTCT
>NW_028159038.1:147500-152500 GCF_964263955.1 Coregonus lavaretus | reverse complement strand
CAGTGTCCCCCTAGTGAAATCAGGCTTAAAGTGACCTGTGGCGCCCCCCTGTGGATGGATCTTGGTGGGGGTGCTTGGACCCCTTCTTGGGGTCTCCCCCAAGCCAGCCATGCCGGCCATGGGCACCCAAAACCCCCATGTGTGAGTGAACAGCCTCCCCAGTGTACCCATAGTGAAATCAGGCTTAAAGTGACCTGTGGCGCCCCCCTGTGGATGGATCTTGGTGGGGGTGCTTGGACCCCTTCTTGGGGTCTCCTCCAAGCCAGCCATGCCGACCATGGGCACCCAAAACCCCCATGTGTGAGTGAACAGCCTCCCCAGTGTACCCATAGTGAAATCAGGCTTAAAGTGACCTGTGGCGCCCCCCTGTGGATGGATCTTGGTGGGGGTGCTTGGACCCCTTCTTGGGGTCTCCCCCAAGCCAGCCATGCCGGCCATGGGCACCCAAAACCCCCATGTGTGAGTGAACAGCCTCCCCAGTGTACCCATAGTGAAATCAGGCTTAAAGTGACCTGTGGCGCCCCCCTGTGGATGGATCTTGGTGGGGGTTGTTGGACCCCTTCTTGGGGTCTCCTCCAAGCCAGCCATGCCGACCATGGGCACCCAAAACCCCCATGTGTGAGTGAACAGCCTCCCCAGTGTACCCATAGTGAAATCAGGCTTAAAGTGACCTGTGGCGCCCCCCTGTGGATGGATTCGGCTGTGGGTGCTTGGACCCCTTCTCGGGGTCCCCCCCAAGCCAGCCATGCCGGCCATGGGCACCCAAAACCCCCATGTGTGAGTGAACAGCCTCCCCAGTGTACCCATAGTGAAATCAGGCTTAAAGTGACCTGTGGCGCCCCCCTGTGGATGGATTCGGCTGTGGGTGCTTGGACCCCTTCTCGGGGTCCCCCCCAAGCCAGCCATGCCGGCCATGGGCACCCAAAACCCCCATGTGTGAGTGAACAGCCTCCCCTGTGTCCCCATAGTGAAATCCGGCATAAAGTGACCTGTGGCGCCCCCCTGTGGATGGATTCGGCTGTGGACCTTAGTGCTGCCTTTGACACCATCGATCACCACATTCTTTTGGAGAGACTGGAAACCCAAATTGGTCTACACGGACAAGTTCTGGCCTGGTTTAGATCCTACCTGTCGGAAAGATATCAGTTTGTCTCTGTGAATGGTCTGTCCTCCGACAAATCAACTGTACATTTCGGTGTTCCTCAAGGTTCCGTTTTAGGACCACTATTGTTTTCACTATATATTTTACCTCTTGGGGATGTTATTCGAAAACATAATGTTAACTTTCACTGCTATGCGGATGACACACAGCTGTACATTTCAATGAAGCATGGTGAAGCCCCAAAATTGCCCTCGCTAGAAGCCTGTGTTTCAGACATAAGGAAGTGGATGGCTGAAAACTTTTTACTTTTAAACTCGGACAAAACAGAGATGCTTGTTCTAGGTCCCAAGAAACAAAGAGATCTTCTGTTAAATCTGACAATTCATCTTGATGGTTGTAAAGTCGTCTCAAATAAAACTGTGAAGGACCTAGGCGTTACTCTTGACCCTGATCTCTCTTTTGACGAACATATCAAGACTGTTTCAAGGACAGCTTTTTTCCATCTACGTAACATTGCAAAAATCAGAAATTTTCTGTCCAAAAATGATGCAGAAAAATTAATCCATGCATTTGTTACTTCTAGATTAGACTACTGCAATGCTCTATTTTCCGGCTACCCGGATAAAGCACTAAATAAACTTCAGTTAGTGCTAAATACGGCTGCTAGAATCCTGACTAGAACCAAGAAATTTGATCATATTACTCCAGTGCTAGCTTCCCTACACTGGCTTCCTGTTAAGGCAAGGGCTGATTTCAAGGTTTTACTGTTAACCTATAAAGCGTTACATGGGCTTGCTCCTACCTATCTTTCCGAGTTGGTCCTGCCGTACATACCAATACGTACGCTACGGTCACAAGACGCAGGCCTCCTAATTGTCCCTAGAATTTCTAAGCAAACAGCGGGAGGCAGGGCTTTCTCCTATAGATCTCCATTTTTATGGAACAGTCTGCCTACCCATGTGAGAGACGCAGACTCGGTCTCAACCTTTAAGTCTTTACTGAAGACTTATCTCTTCAGTAGGTCATATGATTGAGTGTAGTCTGGCCCAGGAGTGTGAAGGTGAACGGAAAGGCTGGAGCAACGAACAGCCCTTGCTGTCTCTGCCAGGCCGGTTCCCCTCTCCACTGGGGTTCTCTGCCTCTAACCCTGTTGCAGGGGCTGAGTCACTGGCCTGCTGGTGCTCTTTCATGCCGTCCCTGGGAGGGGTACGTCAATTGAGTGGGTTGAGTTACTGACGTGATCTTCCTGTCTGGGTTGGCGACCCCCCCCCCCCTTGGTTTGTGCTGTGGTGGAGACCTCTGTGGGCTATACTCGGCCTTGTCTCAGGATTGTAAGTTGGTGGTTGGGGATATCCCTCTAGTGGTGCGGGGGCTGTGCTTTGGCGGAGTGGGTGGGGTTATATCCTTCCTGTTTGGCCCTGTCCGGGGGTTTCTTCGGATGGGGCCACAGTGTCTCCGGACCGCTCCTGTCTCAGCCTCCAGTATTTATGCTGCAGTAGTTTATGTGTCGGGGGGCTGGGGTTAGTTGGTTATACCTGGAGTACTTCTCCTGTCTTATCCAGTGTCCTGTGTGAATTTAAGTATGCTCTCTCTAATTCTCTCGTTCTCTCTTTCTCTCTGAGAACCTGAGCCCTAGGACCATACGTCAGGACTACCGGGCATGATGACACCCTGCTGCCCCCAGTCCGCCTGGCCTTGCTGCTATTCCAGTTTCAACTGTTCTGCCTGCGGCTACGAAACCCCTACCTGTCCCAGACCTGCTGTTTTCAACTCTAAATGATCGGCTATGAAAAGCCAACTGAGAGACCTGAGCCCTAGGACCATACGTCGGGACTACCGGCCGTGGTGACTCCTTGCTATCCCCAGTCCGCCTGGCCTTGCTGCTATTCCAGTTTAAACTGTTCTGCCTGCGGTTATGGAACCCCTACCTGTCCCAGACCTGCTGTTTTAAACTCTAATGATCGGCTATGAAAAGCCAACTGAGATTTATTCCTGATTATTATTTGACCATGCTTGTCACTTATGAACATTTTTGAACATCTTGGCATGGTTCTGTTATAATCTCCACCCGGCACAGCCAGAAGAGGACTGGCCACCCCTCATAGCCTGGTTCCTCTCTAGGTTTCTTCCTAGGTTTTGCCTTTCTAGGGAGTTTTTCCTAGCCACCGTGCTTCTACACCTGCATTACTAGCTGTTTGGGGTTTTAGGCTGGGTTTCTGTACAGCACTTCGAGATATTAGCTGATGTAAGAAGGGCTATATAAAATAAAATTGATTGATTGATTGGGTGCTTGGACCCCTTCTTGGGGTCTCCTCCAAGCCAGCCATGCCGACCATGGGCACCCAAAACCCCCATGTGTGAGTGAACAGCCTCCCCTGGGTACCCATAGTGAAATCAGGCTTAAAATGACATGTGGCGCCCCCCTGTGGATAGATCCGGCTGTGGGTGCTTGGACCCCTTCTTGGGGTCCCCCCCAAGCTGGCCATGCCTTCAATGGGCACCCAAAACCCCCATGTGTGAGTGAACAGCCTCCCCTGGGTACCCATAGTGAAATCCGGCCTAAAGTGACATGTGGCGCCCCCCTGTGGATGGATCCGGCTGTGGGGTCTTGGACCCCTTCTTGGGGTCCCCCCCAAGCTGGCCATGCCTTCAATGGGCACCCAAAACCCCCATGTGTGAGTGAACAGCCTCCCCTGGGTACCCATAGTGAAATCAGGCTTAAAATGACATGTGGCGCCCCCCTGTGGATGGATCCGGCTGTGGGGTCTTGGACCCCCTCTTGGGGTCACCCCCAAGCCGGCCATGGGCACCCAAAACCCCCATTTGTGAGTTAAGATCATCCCCTGGTTCCCCTAGTGAAATCAGGCTTAAAATGACATGTGGCGCCCCCCTGTGGATGGATCCGGGTGTGGGGTCTTGGACCCACTCTTGGGGTCACCCCCAAGCCGGCCAAGGGCACCCAAAACCCCCATGTGTGAGGTAATAGCCTCCCCTGGTTCTCCTAGTGTCCGCCGGCGGTTTACCATATGGGGGTGTCTGACCAAGAACCCAATCCGAGAAAAGTGCATCAAAATCGGCCTTCCGGGAGCCAGGAGTCGGTCCCTGGTTCTCCTAATGTCAACCGGATGGTTTCCATATGGGGGTGTCTGACCACCACCCCAATCCGAGAAAAGTGCATCAAAATCGGCCTTCCGGGAGCCAGGAGTCGGTCCCTGGTTCTCCTGGTGTCAACCGGATGGTTTCCATATGGGGGTGTCTGACCACCAACCCAATCCGAGAAAAGTGCATCAAAATCGGCCTTCCGGGAGCCAGGAGTCGGTCCCTGGTTCTCCTGGTGTCAACCGGATGGTTTCCATATGGGGGTGTCTGACCACCAACCCAATCCGAGAAAAGTGCATCAAAATCGGCCTTCCGGGAGCCAGGAGTCGGTCCCTGGTTCTCCTAATGTCAACCGGATGGTTTCCATATGGGGGTGTCTGACCACCAACCCAATCCGAGAAAAGTGCATCAAAATCGGCCTTCCGGGAGCCAGGAGTCGGTCCCTGGTTCTCCTGGTGTCAACCGGATGGTTTCCATATGGGGGTGTCTGACCACCAACCCAATCCGAGAAAAGTGCATCAAAATCGGCCTTCCGGGAGCCAGGAGTCGGTCCCTGGTTCTCATAGTGTCAACCGGATGGTTTCCATATGGGGGTGTCTGACCACCAACCCAATCCGAGAAAAGTGCATCAAAATCGGCCTTCCGGGAGCCAGGAGTCGGTCCCTGGTTCTCCTGGTGTCAACCGGATGGTTTCCATATGGGGGTGTCTGACCACCAACCCAATCCGAGAAAAGTGCATCAAAATCGGCCTTCCGGGAGCCAGGAGTCGGTCCCTGGTTCTCATAGTGTCAACCGGATG
>NW_028159038.1:130000-135000 GCF_964263955.1 Coregonus lavaretus | reverse complement strand
TCCCCCTTTTTTTTTGGCCTCCTATACCTCTGGAGGTCAAGGGAGTAAGCTGTACTCTCAAGCCCATGGGAGAGAGGGTTTTAATAGGGAGAGAGTGATTAAAAAGAGGCATGGTGCTCCAGGGGAGTGAGCTGTACTCTCATGCCCATGGGAGATGCCCTTTACTAGGCAGGGAGTTTAGAACAAGGTGCATGGAGCTCCAGAGGTCACAAAGGTCAATGTGGGCCTGCATGGATGTCAGCAGGGCATGAGGGAGAAGGCCCAAGTGAATAGGTTTGTCTGTGTGTGTCTGTGTGAGTGAGTGAGTGAGTGTGTGTGTGTGAACCTTTCCCACAGGAGGGCAGCACTGTGCAGGCAGCTCCAATGGAGGCTGGCTGCTCTGTGCCCATGTATTATTTGTTCTCTCTCTCTCTCTCTCTCTCTCTCCCCTTTCTTCTGGCCTGCTGGATCACTTTTGTGTGTGGAGGGCTGGACTCTGTCTCACCCATCCCAGCCATGGGCACCCAGAATGCCCATGTGTGAGTCAGGAGCCCTCCCCTGGTTCTCCTAGTGAAAATGACCTGTGGCGCCCCCCTGTGGATGGATCTGGATGGGGGTGCTTGGACCCCTTCTTGGGGTCTCCCCCAAGCTGGCCATGCCGGCCATGGGCACCCAAAACCCCCATGTGTGAGTGAAAAGCCTCCCCTGGGTCCCCATAGTGAAATCAGGCCTACAATGACATGTGGCGCCCCCCTGTGGATGGATCTGGATGGGGGTGCTTGGACCCCTTCTTGGGGTCCCCCCCAAGCCAGCCATGCCGACCAAGGGCACCCAAAACCCCCATGTGTGAGTGAAAAGCCTCCCCTGTGTCCCCATAGTGAAATCAGGCCTAAAATGACCTGTGGCGCCCCCCTGTGGATGGATCTTGGTGGGGGTGCTTGGACCCCTTCTTGGGGTCTCCCCCAAGCTGGCCATGCCGGCCATGGGCACCCAAAACCCCCATGTGTGAGTGAACAGCCTCCCCAGTGTACCCATAGTGAAATCCGGCTTAAAGTGACCTGTGGCGCCCCCCTGTGGATGGATCTTGGTGGGGGTGCTTGGACCCCTTCTTGGGGTCTCCTCCAAGCCAGCCATGCCGACCAAGGGCACCCAAAACCCCGATGTGTGAGTGAAAAGCCTCCCCTGTGTCCCCATAGTGAAATCAGGCCTAAAATGACCTGTGGCGCCCCCCTGTGGATGGATCTTGGTGGGGGTGCTTGGACCCCTTCTTGGGGTCTCCCCCAAGCTGGCCATGCCGGCCATGGGCACCCAAAACCCCCATGTGTGAGTGAACAGCCTCCCCAGTGTACCCATAGTGAAATCCGGCTTAAAGTGACCTGTGGCGCCCCCCTGTGGATGGATCTTGGTGGGGGTGCTTGGACCCCTTCTTGGGGTCTCCTCCAAGCCAGCCATGCCGACCAAGGGCACCCAAAACCCCGATGTGTGAGTGAAAAGCCTCCCCTGTGTCCCCATAGTGAAATCAGGCCTAAAATGACCTGTGGCGCCCCCCTGTGGATGGATCTTGGTGGGGGTGCTTGGACCCCTTCTTGGGGTCTCCCCCAAGCTGGCCATGCCGGCCATGGGCACCCAAAACCCCCATGTGTGAGTGAACAGCCTCCCCAGTGTACCCATAGTGAAATCCGGCTTAAAGTGACCTGTGGCGCCCCCCTGTGGATGGATCTTGGTGGGGGTGCTTGGACCCCTTCTTGGGGTCTCCTCCAAGCCAGCCATGCCGACCAAGGGCACCCAAAACCCCGATGTGTGAGTGAAAAGCCTCCCCTGTGTCCCCATAGTGAAATCAGGCCTAAAATGACCTGTGGCGCCCCCCTGTGGATGGATCTTGGTGGGGGTGCTTGGACCCCTTCTTGGGGTCTCCCCCAAGCCAGCCATGCCGACCATGGGCACCCAAAACCCCCATGTGTGAGTGAACAGCCTCCCCTGTGTCCCCATAGTGAAATCAGGCTTAAAATGACATGTGGCGCCCCCCTGTGGATAGATCCGGCTGTGGGTGCTTGGACCCCTTCTTGGGGTCCCCCCCAAGCTGGCCATGCCTTCAATGGGCACCCAAAACCCCCATGTGTGAGTGAACAGCCTCCCCTGGGTACCCATAGTGAAATCCGGCCTAAAGTGACATGTGGCGCCCCCCTGTGGATGGATCCGGCTGTGGGGTCTTGGACCCCTTCTTGGGGTCCCCCCCAAGCTGGCCATGCCTTCAATGGGCACCCAAAACCCCCATGTGTGAGTGAACAGCCTCCCCTGGGTACCCATAGTGAAATCAGGCTTAAAATGACATGTGGCGCCCCCCTGTGGATGGATCCGGCTGTGGGGTCTTGGACCCCCTCTTGGGGTCACCCCCAAGCCGGCCATGGGCACCCAAAACCCCCATTTGTGAGTTAAGATCATCCCCTGGTTCCCCTAGTGAAATCAGGCTTAAAATGACATGTGGCGCCCCCCTGTGGATGGATCCGGGTGTGGGGTCTTGGACCCACTCTTGGGGTCACCCCCAAGCCGGCCAAGGGCACCCAAAACCCCCATGTGTGAGGTAATAGCCTCCCCTGGTTCTCCTAGTGTCCGCCGGCGGTTTACCATATGGGGGTGTCTGACCAAGAACCCAATCCGAGAAAAGTGCATCAAAATCGGCCTTCCGGGAGCCAGGAGTCGGTCCCTGGTTCTCCTAATGTCAACCGGATGGTTTCCATATGGGGGTGTCTGACCACCACCCCAATCCGAGAAAAGTGTATCAAAATCGGCCTTCCGGGAGCCAGGAGTCGGTCCCTGGTTCTCCTGGTGTCAACCGGATGGTTTCCATATGGGGGTGTCTGACCACCAACCCAATCCGAGAAAAGTGCATCAAAATCGGCCTTCCGGGAGCCAGGAGTCGGTCCCTGGTTCTCCTGGTGTCAACCGGATGGTTTCCATATGGGGGTGTCTGACCACCAACCCAATCCGAGAAAAGTGCATCAAAATCGGCCTTCCGGGAGCCAGGAGTCGGTCCCTGGTTCTCCTGGTGTCAACCGGATGGTTTCCATATGGGGGTGTCTGACCACCAACCCAATCCGAGAAAAGTGCATCAAAATCGGCCTTCCGGGAGCCAGGAGTCGGTCCCTGGTTCTCCTGGTGTCAACCGGATGGTTTCCATATGGGGGTGTCTGACCACCAACCCAATCCGAGAAAAGTGCATCAAAATCGGCCTTCCGGGAGCCAGGAGTCGGTCCCTGGTTCTCCTGGTGTCAACCGGATGGTTTCCATATGGGGGTGTCTGACCACCAACCCAATCCGAGAAAAGTGCATCAAAATCGGCCTTCCGGGAGCCAGGAGTCGGTCCCTGGTTCTCCTAATGTCAACCGGATGGTTTCCATATGGGGGTGTCTGACCACCAACCCAATCCGAGAAAAGTGCATCAAAATCGGCCTTCCGGGAGCCAGGAGTCGGTCCCTGGTTCTCCTGGTGTCAACCGGATGGTTTCCATATGGGGGTGTCTGACCACCAACCCAATCCGAGAAAAGTGCATCAAAATCGGCCTTCCGGGAGCCAGGAGTCGGTCCCTGGTTCTCCTAATGTCAACCGGATGGTTTCCATATGGGGGTGTCTGACCACCAACCCAATCCGAGAAAAGTGCATCAAAATCGGCCTTCCGGGAGCCAGGAGTCGGTCCCTGGTTCTCATAGTGTCAACCGGATGATTTCCATATGGGGGTGTCTGACCACCAACCCAATCCGAGAAAAGTGCATCAAAATCGGCCTTCCGGGAGCCAGGAGTCGGTCCCTGGTTCTCCTAATGTCAACCGGATGGTTTCCATATGGGGGTGTCTGACCACCAACCCAATCCGAGAAAAGTGCATCAAAATCGGCCTTCCGGGAGCCAGGAGTCGGTCCCTGGTTCTCATAGTGTCAACCGGATGATTTCCATATGGGGGTGTCTGACCACCAACCCAATCCGAGAAAAGTGCATCAAAATCGGCCTTCCGGGAGCCAGGAGTCGGTCCCTGGTTCTCCTAATGTCAACCGGATGGTTTCCATATGGGGGTGTCTGACCACCAACCCAATCCGAGAAAAGTGCATCAAAATCGGCCTTCCGGGAGCCAGGAGTCGGTCCCTGGTTCTCATAGTGTCAACCGGATGATTTCCATATGGGGGTGTCTGACCACCACCCCAATCCGAAAAAAGTGCATCAAATCGGCCTTCCGTGAGCCAGGAGTCGGTCCCTGGTTCTCCTGGTGTCCGCCGACGGACAACCATGTTGGGGTGTCTGACCCACAACCCAATCCGACCAAGTGCACCCAAATCGGCCTTCCGTGAGCCAGGAGTCGGTCTCTGGTTCTCCCATCGACCGCCGGCGGTCTTCCATGTGGGGGTGTCTGACCCACAACCCAATCCGACCAAGAGCACCCATGTCGGCCTTGTGTGAGTCAGGAGCCGTTCCCCCTGGTTCTCATTTGGGTTACCATGCACGAAGGGACATAGTGCAATTTCGGCCGATTTTTCCGATTTTTTCAAATAATGTTTAAAAATACTTCCCGATGAGCTAGAGGTCCCAAATTTGGTCTATTATCCTCTTTTATGATGAACTTCCATTACCTAAAAGGGTTTTTCTTAACTCGTATAGGAACATCAACCGTTCTGACCCCTATTTTTTTTTTTCACTTTTCTAACATAATTAAAATATAGTAAAAAATTTCCAAAAACGAATTAATTTATATATAAATGTGCGTCTATTCGTGCCCTTTTGCGCCAAAAAAACCCCATCCTGATTGGACTTTTAGTTTTTGAATTATTAACGTTTTAAGTCGTTTTTTCAAAACCGAAATCGCTGTTTTTTCCCCCAAACGGCGGAGCACAGACAGGCCCAGCGGGTGGCAGGGCTTATGTCGATAATTTGGCCTCTCCCGTAGTAGCCCCACTCGGTTCCAGGTCGGCCAGACAGGTACCGGCGCGATTTTGAAAACCTCGTTTTCAGAGAATAGACTTCCATGGCGGATTGAT
>NW_028159038.1:115000-120000 GCF_964263955.1 Coregonus lavaretus | reverse complement strand
GGCATGGAGGTCGGGGAGGCCCATGCAGTGAGCTGCAGTCTCAGTCCGATTGAGAGATGGTTTGAGCGGACACAGAGTGTGGGCCTGGATGCATGGAGGTCGGGGACGCCCATGCAGTGAGCTGCAGTCTCAGTCCGAGTGAGAGATGGTTTGAGCGGACACGGAGTGTGGGCCTGGAGGCATGGAGGTCGGGGACGCCCATGCAGTGAGCTGCAGTCTCAGTCCGATTGAGAGATGGTTTGAGCGGACACAGAGTGTGGGCCTGGATGCATGGAGGTCGGGGACGCCCATGCAGTGAGCTGCAGTCTCAGTCCGAGTGAGAGATGGTTTGAGCGGACACAGAGTGTGGGCCTGGAGGCATGGAGGTCGGAGAGGCATGGAGGTCCAGGGAGTGAGCTGCAGTCTCAGGCCGAGTGAGAGAGGGTTTGAGTGGGCAGGGAGTGTGGGCCTGGTGGTCGTGGTTCTGGAGCCCAGGCCATCCAGGGAGTGAGCTGCAGTCTCAGGCCGAGTGAGAGAGGGTTTCACTGGGCATGGAGTGTAGAGATGGAGGCAATGAGCTCCAGAGGTCACAAAGGTCAATGTGGGCCTGCATGGCTGTCAGCAGGGCCACAGAGAGAAGGCCCAAGTGAATAGGTGTGTCTGTGTGAGTGAGTGAACCTGTCTCATAGGGGGGCAGAGCAGGCATCCCCTTTGGGGGCTGTCTGCTCTGTCCCCCTTTTTTTTTGGCCTCCTATACCTCTGGAGGTCAAGGGAGTAAGCTGTACTCTCAAGCCCATGTGAGAGAGGCTTTTAATGGGAAGAGAGAGTTTAAAAAGAGGCATGGAGCTCCAGAGGTCACAAAGGTCAATGTGGGCCTGCATGGATGTCAGCAGGGCATGAGGGAGAAGGCCCAAGTGAATAGGTGTGTCTGTGTGAGTGAGTGAACCTGTCTCATAGGGGGGCAGAGCAGGCATCCCCTTTGGGGGCTGTCTGCTCTGTCCCCCTTTTTTTTTGGCCTCCTATACCTCTGGAGGTCAAGGGAGTAAGCTGTACTCTCAAGCCCATGGGAGAGAGGGTTTTAATAGGGAGAGAGTGATTAAAAAGAGGCATGGTGCTCCAGGGGAGTGAGCTGTACTCTCATGCCCATGGGAGATGCCCTTTACTAGGCAGGGAGTTTAGAACAAGGTGCATGGAGCTCCAGAGGTCACAAAGGTCAATGTGGGCCTGCATGGATGTCAGCAGGGCATGAGGGAGAAGGCCCAAGTGAATAGGTTTGTCTGTGTGTGTCTGTGTGAGTGAGTGAGTGAGTGTGTGTGTGTGAACCTTTCCCACAGGAGGGCAGCACTGTGCAGGCAGCTCCAATGGAGGCTGGCTGCTCTGTGCCCATGTATTATTTGTTCTCTCTCTCTCTCTCTCTCTCTCTCCCCTTTCTTCTGGCCTGCTGGATCACTTTTGTGTGTGGAGGGCTGGACTCTGTCTCACCCATCCCAGCCATGGGCACCCAGAATGCCCATGTGTGAGTCAGGAGCCCTCCCCTGGTTCTCCTAGTGAAAATGACCTGTGGCGCCCCCCTGTGGATGGATCTGGATGGGGGTGCTTGGACCCCTTCTTGGGGTCTCCCCCAAGCTGGCCATGCCGGCCATGGGCACCCAAAACCCCCATGTGTGAGTGAAAAGCCTCCCCTGGGTCCCCATAGTGAAATCAGGCCTACAATGACATGTGGCGCCCCCCTGTGGATGGATCTGGATGGGGGTGCTTGGACCCCTTCTTGGGGTCCCCCCCAAGCCAGCCATGCCGACCAAGGGCACCCAAAACCCCCATGTGTGAGTGAAAAGCCTCCCCTGTGTCCCCATAGTGAAATCAGGCCTAAAATGACCTGTGGCGCCCCCCTGTGGATGGATCTTGGTGGGGGTGCTTGGACCCCTTCTTGGGGTCTCCCCCAAGCTGGCCATGCCGGCCATGGGCACCCAAAACCCCCATGTGTGAGTGAACAGCCTCCCCAGTGTACCCATAGTGAAATCCGGCTTAAAGTGACCTGTGGCGCCCCCCTGTGGATGGATCTTGGTGGGGGTGCTTGGACCCCTTCTTGGGGTCTCCTCCAAGCCAGCCATGCCGACCAAGGGCACCCAAAACCCCGATGTGTGAGTGAAAAGCCTCCCCTGTGTCCCCATAGTGAAATCAGGCCTAAAATGACCTGTGGCGCCCCCCTGTGGATGGATCTTGGTGGGGGTGCTTGGACCCCTTCTTGGGGTCTCCCCCAAGCTGGCCATGCCGGCCATGGGCACCCAAAACCCCCATGTGTGAGTGAACAGCCTCCCCAGTGTACCCATAGTGAAATCCGGCTTAAAGTGACCTGTGGCGCCCCCCTGTGGATGGATCTTGGTGGGGGTGCTTGGACCCCTTCTTGGGGTCTCCTCCAAGCCAGCCATGCCGACCAAGGGCACCCAAAACCCCGATGTGTGAGTGAAAAGCCTCCCCTGTGTCCCCATAGTGAAATCAGGCCTAAAATGACCTGTGGCGCCCCCCTGTGGATGGATCTTGGTGGGGGTGCTTGGACCCCTTCTTGGGGTCTCCCCCAAGCTGGCCATGCCGGCCATGGGCACCCAAAACCCCCATGTGTGAGTGAACAGCCTCCCCAGTGTACCCATAGTGAAATCCGGCTTAAAGTGACCTGTGGCGCCCCCCTGTGGATGGATCTTGGTGGGGGTGCTTGGACCCCTTCTTGGGGTCTCCTCCAAGCCAGCCATGCCGACCAAGGGCACCCAAAACCCCGATGTGTGAGTGAAAAGCCTCCCCTGTGTCCCCATAGTGAAATCAGGCCTAAAATGACCTGTGGCGCCCCCCTGTGGATGGATCTTGGTGGGGGTGCTTGGACCCCTTCTTGGGGTCTCCCCCAAGCCAGCCATGCCGACCATGGGCACCCAAAACCCCCATGTGTGAGTGAACAGCCTCCCCTGTGTCCCCATAGTGAAATCAGGCTTAAAATGACATGTGGCGCCCCCCTGTGGATAGATCCGGCTGTGGGTGCTTGGACCCCTTCTTGGGGTCCCCCCCAAGCTGGCCATGCCTTCAATGGGCACCCAAAACCCCCATGTGTGAGTGAACAGCCTCCCCTGGGTACCCATAGTGAAATCCGGCCTAAAGTGACATGTGGCGCCCCCCTGTGGATGGATCCGGCTGTGGGGTCTTGGACCCCTTCTTGGGGTCCCCCCCAAGCTGGCCATGCCTTCAATGGGCACCCAAAACCCCCATGTGTGAGTGAACAGCCTCCCCTGGGTACCCATAGTGAAATCAGGCTTAAAATGACATGTGGCGCCCCCCTGTGGATGGATCCGGCTGTGGGGTCTTGGACCCCCTCTTGGGGTCACCCCCAAGCCGGCCATGGGCACCCAAAACCCCCATTTGTGAGTTAAGATCATCCCCTGGTTCCCCTAGTGAAATCAGGCTTAAAATGACATGTGGCGCCCCCCTGTGGATGGATCCGGGTGTGGGGTCTTGGACCCACTCTTGGGGTCACCCCCAAGCCGGCCAAGGGCACCCAAAACCCCCATGTGTGAGGTAATAGCCTCCCCTGGTTCTCCTAGTGTCCGCCGGCGGTTTACCATATGGGGGTGTCTGACCAAGAACCCAATCCGAGAAAAGTGCATCAAAATCGGCCTTCCGGGAGCCAGGAGTCGGTCCCTGGTTCTCCTAATGTCAACCGGATGGTTTCCATATGGGGGTGTCTGACCACCACCCCAATCCGAGAAAAGTGTATCAAAATCGGCCTTCCGGGAGCCAGGAGTCGGTCCCTGGTTCTCCTGGTGTCAACCGGATGGTTTCCATATGGGGGTGTCTGACCACCAACCCAATCCGAGAAAAGTGCATCAAAATCGGCCTTCCGGGAGCCAGGAGTCGGTCCCTGGTTCTCCTGGTGTCAACCGGATGGTTTCCATATGGGGGTGTCTGACCACCAACCCAATCCGAGAAAAGTGCATCAAAATCGGCCTTCCGGGAGCCAGGAGTCGGTCCCTGGTTCTCCTGGTGTCAACCGGATGGTTTCCATATGGGGGTGTCTGACCACCAACCCAATCCGAGAAAAGTGCATCAAAATCGGCCTTCCGGGAGCCAGGAGTCGGTCCCTGGTTCTCCTGGTGTCAACCGGATGGTTTCCATATGGGGGTGTCTGACCACCAACCCAATCCGAGAAAAGTGCATCAAAATCGGCCTTCCGGGAGCCAGGAGTCGGTCCCTGGTTCTCCTGGTGTCAACCGGATGGTTTCCATATGGGGGTGTCTGACCACCAACCCAATCCGAGAAAAGTGCATCAAAATCGGCCTTCCGGGAGCCAGGAGTCGGTCCCTGGTTCTCCTAATGTCAACCGGATGGTTTCCATATGGGGGTGTCTGACCACCAACCCAATCCGAGAAAAGTGCATCAAAATCGGCCTTCCGGGAGCCAGGAGTCGGTCCCTGGTTCTCCTGGTGTCAACCGGATGGTTTCCATATGGGGGTGTCTGACCACCAACCCAATCCGAGAAAAGTGCATCAAAATCGGCCTTCCGGGAGCCAGGAGTCGGTCCCTGGTTCTCCTAATGTCAACCGGATGGTTTCCATATGGGGGTGTCTGACCACCAACCCAATCCGAGAAAAGTGCATCAAAATCGGCCTTCCGGGAGCCAGGAGTCGGTCCCTGGTTCTCATAGTGTCAACCGGATGATTTCCATATGGGGGTGTCTGACCACCAACCCAATCCGAGAAAAGTGCATCAAAATCGGCCTTCCGGGAGCCAGGAGTCGGTCCCTGGTTCTCCTAATGTCAACCGGATGGTTTCCATATGGGGGTGTCTGACCACCAACCCAATCCGAGAAAAGTGCATCAAAATCGGCCTTCCGGGAGCCAGGAGTCGGTCCCTGGTTCTCATAGTGTCAACCGGATGATTTCCATATGGGGGTGTCTGACCACCAACCCAATCCGAGAAAAGTGCATCAAAATCGGCCTTCCGGGAGCCAGGAGTCGGTCCCTGGTTCTCCTAATGTCAAC
>NW_028159038.1:100000-102500 GCF_964263955.1 Coregonus lavaretus | reverse complement strand
AAACCCCCATGTGTGAGTGAAAAGCCTCCCCTGGGTCCCCATAGTGAAATCAGGCCTACAATGACATGTGGCGCCCCCCTGTGGATGGATCTGGATGGGGGTGCTTGGACCCCTTCTTGGGGTCCCCCCCAAGCCAGCCATGCCGACCAAGGGCACCCAAAACCCCCATGTGTGAGTGAAAAGCCTCCCCTGTGTCCCCATAGTGAAATCAGGCCTAAAATGACCTGTGGCGCCCCCCTGTGGATGGATCTTGGTGGGGGTGCTTGGACCCCTTCTTGGGGTCTCCCCCAAGCTGGCCATGCCGGCCATGGGCACCCAAAACCCCCATGTGTGAGTGAACAGCCTCCCCAGTGTACCCATAGTGAAATCCGGCTTAAAGTGACCTGTGGCGCCCCCCTGTGGATGGATCTTGGTGGGGGTGCTTGGACCCCTTCTTGGGGTCTCCTCCAAGCCAGCCATGCCGACCAAGGGCACCCAAAACCCCGATGTGTGAGTGAAAAGCCTCCCCTGTGTCCCCATAGTGAAATCAGGCCTAAAATGACCTGTGGCGCCCCCCTGTGGATGGATCTTGGTGGGGGTGCTTGGACCCCTTCTTGGGGTCTCCCCCAAGCTGGCCATGCCGGCCATGGGCACCCAAAACCCCCATGTGTGAGTGAACAGCCTCCCCAGTGTACCCATAGTGAAATCCGGCTTAAAGTGACCTGTGGCGCCCCCCTGTGGATGGATCTTGGTGGGGGTGCTTGGACCCCTTCTTGGGGTCTCCTCCAAGCCAGCCATGCCGACCAAGGGCACCCAAAACCCCGATGTGTGAGTGAAAAGCCTCCCCTGTGTCCCCATAGTGAAATCAGGCCTAAAATGACCTGTGGCGCCCCCCTGTGGATGGATCTTGGTGGGGGTGCTTGGACCCCTTCTTGGGGTCTCCCCCAAGCTGGCCATGCCGGCCATGGGCACCCAAAACCCCCATGTGTGAGTGAACAGCCTCCCCAGTGTACCCATAGTGAAATCCGGCTTAAAGTGACCTGTGGCGCCCCCCTGTGGATGGATCTTGGTGGGGGTGCTTGGACCCCTTCTTGGGGTCTCCTCCAAGCCAGCCATGCCGACCAAGGGCACCCAAAACCCCGATGTGTGAGTGAAAAGCCTCCCCTGTGTCCCCATAGTGAAATCAGGCCTAAAATGACCTGTGGCGCCCCCCTGTGGATGGATCTTGGTGGGGGTGCTTGGACCCCTTCTTGGGGTCTCCCCCAAGCCAGCCATGCCGACCATGGGCACCCAAAACCCCCATGTGTGAGTGAACAGCCTCCCCTGTGTCCCCATAGTGAAATCAGGCTTAAAATGACATGTGGCGCCCCCCTGTGGATAGATCCGGCTGTGGGTGCTTGGACCCCTTCTTGGGGTCCCCCCCAAGCTGGCCATGCCTTCAATGGGCACCCAAAACCCCCATGTGTGAGTGAACAGCCTCCCCTGGGTACCCATAGTGAAATCCGGCCTAAAGTGACATGTGGCGCCCCCCTGTGGATGGATCCGGCTGTGGGGTCTTGGACCCCTTCTTGGGGTCCCCCCCAAGCTGGCCATGCCTTCAATGGGCACCCAAAACCCCCATGTGTGAGTGAACAGCCTCCCCTGGGTACCCATAGTGAAATCAGGCTTAAAATGACATGTGGCGCCCCCCTGTGGATGGATCCGGCTGTGGGGTCTTGGACCCCCTCTTGGGGTCACCCCCAAGCCGGCCATGGGCACCCAAAACCCCCATTTGTGAGTTAAGATCATCCCCTGGTTCCCCTAGTGAAATCAGGCTTAAAATGACATGTGGCGCCCCCCTGTGGATGGATCCGGGTGTGGGGTCTTGGACCCACTCTTGGGGTCACCCCCAAGCCGGCCAAGGGCACCCAAAACCCCCATGTGTGAGGTAATAGCCTCCCCTGGTTCTCCTAGTGTCCGCCGGCGGTTTACCATATGGGGGTGTCTGACCAAGAACCCAATCCGAGAAAAGTGCATCAAAATCGGCCTTCCGGGAGCCAGGAGTCGGTCCCTGGTTCTCCTAATGTCAACCGGATGGTTTCCATATGGGGGTGTCTGACCACCACCCCAATCCGAGAAAAGTGTATCAAAATCGGCCTTCCGGGAGCCAGGAGTCGGTCCCTGGTTCTCCTGGTGTCAACCGGATGGTTTCCATATGGGGGTGTCTGACCACCAACCCAATCCGAGAAAAGTGCATCAAAATCGGCCTTCCGGGAGCCAGGAGTCGGTCCCTGGTTCTCCTGGTGTCAACCGGATGGTTTCCATATGGGGGTGTCTGACCACCAACCCAATCCGAGAAAAGTGCATCAAAATCGGCCTTCCGGGAGCCAGGAGTCGGTCCCTGGTTCTCCTGGTGTCAACCGGATGGTTTCCATATGGGGGTGTCTGACCACCAACCCAATCCGAGAAAAGTGCATCAAAATCGGCCTTCCGGGAGCCAGGAGTCGGTCCCTGGTTCTCCTGGTGTCAACCGGATGGTTTC
>NW_028159038.1:82500-87500 GCF_964263955.1 Coregonus lavaretus | reverse complement strand
CTCTGTCTCACCCATCCCAGCCATGGGCACCCAGAATGCCCATGTGTGAGTCAGGAGCCCTCCCCTGGTTCTCCTAGTGAAAATGACCTGTGGCGCCCCCCTGTGGATGGATCTGGATGGGGGTGCTTGGACCCCTTCTTGGGGTCTCCCCCAAGCTGGCCATGCCGGCCATGGGCACCCAAAACCCCCATGTGTGAGTGAAAAGCCTCCCCTGGGTCCCCATAGTGAAATCAGGCCTACAATGACATGTGGCGCCCCCCTGTGGATGGATCTGGATGGGGGTGCTTGGACCCCTTCTTGGGGTCCCCCCCAAGCCAGCCATGCCGACCAAGGGCACCCAAAACCCCCATGTGTGAGTGAAAAGCCTCCCCTGTGTCCCCATAGTGAAATCAGGCCTAAAATGACCTGTGGCGCCCCCCTGTGGATGGATCTTGGTGGGGGTGCTTGGACCCCTTCTTGGGGTCTCCCCCAAGCTGGCCATGCCGGCCATGGGCACCCAAAACCCCCATGTGTGAGTGAACAGCCTCCCCAGTGTACCCATAGTGAAATCCGGCTTAAAGTGACCTGTGGCGCCCCCCTGTGGATGGATCTTGGTGGGGGTGCTTGGACCCCTTCTTGGGGTCTCCTCCAAGCCAGCCATGCCGACCAAGGGCACCCAAAACCCCGATGTGTGAGTGAAAAGCCTCCCCTGTGTCCCCATAGTGAAATCAGGCCTAAAATGACCTGTGGCGCCCCCCTGTGGATGGATCTTGGTGGGGGTGCTTGGACCCCTTCTTGGGGTCTCCCCCAAGCTGGCCATGCCGGCCATGGGCACCCAAAACCCCCATGTGTGAGTGAACAGCCTCCCCAGTGTACCCATAGTGAAATCCGGCTTAAAGTGACCTGTGGCGCCCCCCTGTGGATGGATCTTGGTGGGGGTGCTTGGACCCCTTCTTGGGGTCTCCTCCAAGCCAGCCATGCCGACCAAGGGCACCCAAAACCCCGATGTGTGAGTGAAAAGCCTCCCCTGTGTCCCCATAGTGAAATCAGGCCTAAAATGACCTGTGGCGCCCCCCTGTGGATGGATCTTGGTGGGGGTGCTTGGACCCCTTCTTGGGGTCTCCCCCAAGCTGGCCATGCCGGCCATGGGCACCCAAAACCCCCATGTGTGAGTGAACAGCCTCCCCAGTGTACCCATAGTGAAATCCGGCTTAAAGTGACCTGTGGCGCCCCCCTGTGGATGGATCTTGGTGGGGGTGCTTGGACCCCTTCTTGGGGTCTCCTCCAAGCCAGCCATGCCGACCAAGGGCACCCAAAACCCCGATGTGTGAGTGAAAAGCCTCCCCTGTGTCCCCATAGTGAAATCAGGCCTAAAATGACCTGTGGCGCCCCCCTGTGGATGGATCTTGGTGGGGGTGCTTGGACCCCTTCTTGGGGTCTCCCCCAAGCCAGCCATGCCGACCATGGGCACCCAAAACCCCCATGTGTGAGTGAACAGCCTCCCCTGTGTCCCCATAGTGAAATCAGGCTTAAAATGACATGTGGCGCCCCCCTGTGGATAGATCCGGCTGTGGGTGCTTGGACCCCTTCTTGGGGTCCCCCCCAAGCTGGCCATGCCTTCAATGGGCACCCAAAACCCCCATGTGTGAGTGAACAGCCTCCCCTGGGTACCCATAGTGAAATCCGGCCTAAAGTGACATGTGGCGCCCCCCTGTGGATGGATCCGGCTGTGGGGTCTTGGACCCCTTCTTGGGGTCCCCCCCAAGCTGGCCATGCCTTCAATGGGCACCCAAAACCCCCATGTGTGAGTGAACAGCCTCCCCTGGGTACCCATAGTGAAATCAGGCTTAAAATGACATGTGGCGCCCCCCTGTGGATGGATCCGGCTGTGGGGTCTTGGACCCCCTCTTGGGGTCACCCCCAAGCCGGCCATGGGCACCCAAAACCCCCATTTGTGAGTTAAGATCATCCCCTGGTTCCCCTAGTGAAATCAGGCTTAAAATGACATGTGGCGCCCCCCTGTGGATGGATCCGGGTGTGGGGTCTTGGACCCACTCTTGGGGTCACCCCCAAGCCGGCCAAGGGCACCCAAAACCCCCATGTGTGAGGTAATAGCCTCCCCTGGTTCTCCTAGTGTCCGCCGGCGGTTTACCATATGGGGGTGTCTGACCAAGAACCCAATCCGAGAAAAGTGCATCAAAATCGGCCTTCCGGGAGCCAGGAGTCGGTCCCTGGTTCTCCTAATGTCAACCGGATGGTTTCCATATGGGGGTGTCTGACCACCACCCCAATCCGAGAAAAGTGTATCAAAATCGGCCTTCCGGGAGCCAGGAGTCGGTCCCTGGTTCTCCTGGTGTCAACCGGATGGTTTCCATATGGGGGTGTCTGACCACCAACCCAATCCGAGAAAAGTGCATCAAAATCGGCCTTCCGGGAGCCAGGAGTCGGTCCCTGGTTCTCCTGGTGTCAACCGGATGGTTTCCATATGGGGGTGTCTGACCACCAACCCAATCCGAGAAAAGTGCATCAAAATCGGCCTTCCGGGAGCCAGGAGTCGGTCCCTGGTTCTCCTGGTGTCAACCGGATGGTTTCCATATGGGGGTGTCTGACCACCAACCCAATCCGAGAAAAGTGCATCAAAATCGGCCTTCCGGGAGCCAGGAGTCGGTCCCTGGTTCTCCTGGTGTCAACCGGATGGTTTCCATATGGGGGTGTCTGACCACCAACCCAATCCGAGAAAAGTGCATCAAAATCGGCCTTCCGGGAGCCAGGAGTCGGTCCCTGGTTCTCCTGGTGTCAACCGGATGGTTTCCATATGGGGGTGTCTGACCACCAACCCAATCCGAGAAAAGTGCATCAAAATCGGCCTTCCGGGAGCCAGGAGTCGGTCCCTGGTTCTCCTAATGTCAACCGGATGGTTTCCATATGGGGGTGTCTGACCACCAACCCAATCCGAGAAAAGTGCATCAAAATCGGCCTTCCGGGAGCCAGGAGTCGGTCCCTGGTTCTCCTGGTGTCAACCGGATGGTTTCCATATGGGGGTGTCTGACCACCAACCCAATCCGAGAAAAGTGCATCAAAATCGGCCTTCCGGGAGCCAGGAGTCGGTCCCTGGTTCTCCTAATGTCAACCGGATGGTTTCCATATGGGGGTGTCTGACCACCAACCCAATCCGAGAAAAGTGCATCAAAATCGGCCTTCCGGGAGCCAGGAGTCGGTCCCTGGTTCTCATAGTGTCAACCGGATGATTTCCATATGGGGGTGTCTGACCACCAACCCAATCCGAGAAAAGTGCATCAAAATCGGCCTTCCGGGAGCCAGGAGTCGGTCCCTGGTTCTCCTAATGTCAACCGGATGGTTTCCATATGGGGGTGTCTGACCACCAACCCAATCCGAGAAAAGTGCATCAAAATCGGCCTTCCGGGAGCCAGGAGTCGGTCCCTGGTTCTCATAGTGTCAACCGGATGATTTCCATATGGGGGTGTCTGACCACCAACCCAATCCGAGAAAAGTGCATCAAAATCGGCCTTCCGGGAGCCAGGAGTCGGTCCCTGGTTCTCCTAATGTCAACCGGATGGTTTCCATATGGGGGTGTCTGACCACCAACCCAATCCGAGAAAAGTGCATCAAAATCGGCCTTCCGGGAGCCAGGAGTCGGTCCCTGGTTCTCATAGTGTCAACCGGATGATTTCCATATGGGGGTGTCTGACCACCACCCCAATCCGAAAAAAGTGCATCAAATCGGCCTTCCGTGAGCCAGGAGTCGGTCCCTGGTTCTCCTGGTGTCCGCCGACGGACAACCATGTTGGGGTGTCTGACCCACAACCCAATCCGACCAAGTGCACCCAAATCGGCCTTCCGTGAGCCAGGAGTCGGTCTCTGGTTCTCCCATCGACCGCCGGCGGTCTTCCATGTGGGGGTGTCTGACCCACAACCCAATCCGACCAAGAGCACCCATGTCGGCCTTGTGTGAGTCAGGAGCCGTTCCCCCTGGTTCTCATTTGGGTTACCATGCACGAAGGGACATAGTGCAATTTCGGCCGATTTTTCCGATTTTTTCAAATAATGTTTAAAAATACTTCCCGATGAGCTAGAGGTCCCAAATTTGGTCTATTATCCTCTTTTATGATGAACTTCCATTACCTAAAAGGGTTTTTCTTAACTCGTATAGGAACATCAACCGTTCTGACCCCTATTTTTTTTTTTCACTTTTCTAACATAATTAAAATATAGTAAAAAATTTCCAAAAACGAATTAATTTATATATAAATGTGCGTCTATTCGTGCCCTTTTGCGCCAAAAAAACCCCATCCTGATTGGACTTTTAGTTTTTGAATTATTAACGTTTTAAGTCGTTTTTTCAAAACCGAAATCGCTGTTTTTTCCCCCAAACGGCGGAGCACAGACAGGCCCAGCGGGTGGCAGGGCTTATGTCGATAATTTGGCCTCTCCCGTAGTAGCCCCACTCGGTTCCAGGTCGGCCAGACAGGTACCGGCGCGATTTTGAAAACCTCGTTTTCAGAGAATAGACTTCCATGGCGGATTGATCCGGGGGTGATGGCAAACCTCTCGGCCTGTGCGGATATTGGGAATCGGGCATGTTTGAGGGTTCTGGGTCCCTCAGAACCATGGTTCCAACGCTCCGAAGTGGACCATACCTCCAGGGACCTACTGGCCGTTCCCATGCCCAGGGGAAGGCCCGGTTTCGGCTACCTCATGTCCCCATGGCCCCTCTCTGTCGTGAAGCACCCGTACATGTCCGATTGATCCGGGGGTGATGGCAAACCTCTCGGCCCGTGCGGTTGTTGGTAAATGGGCTTTTTTGAGGGTTCTGGGTCCCGCAGAACCATGGTTCCAACGCTCCGAAGTGGACCATCCCTCCGGCGACCGACTGGAGGTGCTCATGCCCAGGGCAGGGCCTGGTTTCGGATACCCTCATGTCCCCATGTCCCCTGTCTATTCTCGAACCTGTTTCATATATACTGACCGATTGGCATTCGTTATCCACCTGGGAGGGCCCC
>NW_028159038.1:60000-72500 GCF_964263955.1 Coregonus lavaretus | reverse complement strand
AGCTCCAGAGGTCACAAAGGTCAATGTGGGCCTGCATGGCTGTCAGCAGGGCCACAGAGAGAAGGCCCAAGTGAATAGGTGTGTCTGTGTGAGTGAGTGAACCTGTCTCATAGGGGGGCAGAGCAGGCATCCCCTTTGGGGGCTGTCTGCTCTGTCCCCCTTTTTTTTTGGCCTCCTATACCTCTGGAGGTCAAGGGAGTAAGCTGTACTCTCAAGCCCATGTGAGAGAGGCTTTTAATGGGAAGAGAGAGTTTAAAAAGAGGCATGGAGCTCCAGAGGTCACAAAGGTCAATGTGGGCCTGCATGGATGTCAGCAGGGCATGAGGGAGAAGGCCCAAGTGAATAGGTGTGTCTGTGTGAGTGAGTGAACCTGTCTCATAGGGGGGCAGAGCAGGCATCCCCTTTGGGGGCTGTCTGCTCTGTCCCCCTTTTTTTTTGGCCTCCTATACCTCTGGAGGTCAAGGGAGTAAGCTGTACTCTCAAGCCCATGGGAGAGAGGGTTTTAATAGGGAGAGAGTGATTAAAAAGAGGCATGGTGCTCCAGGGGAGTGAGCTGTACTCTCATGCCCATGGGAGATGCCCTTTACTAGGCAGGGAGTTTAGAACAAGGTGCATGGAGCTCCAGAGGTCACAAAGGTCAATGTGGGCCTGCATGGATGTCAGCAGGGCATGAGGGAGAAGGCCCAAGTGAATAGGTTTGTCTGTGTGTGTCTGTGTGAGTGAGTGAGTGAGTGTGTGTGTGAACCTTTCCCACAGGAGGGCAGCACTGTGCAGGCAGCTCCAATGGAGGCTGGCTGCTCTGTGCCCATGTATTATTTGTTCTCTCTCTCTCTCTCTCTCCCCTTTCTTCTGGCCTGCTGGGTCACTTTTGTGTGTGGAGGGCTGGACTCTGTCTCACCCATCCCAGCCATGGGCACCCAGAATGCCCATGTGTGAGTCAGGAGCCCTCCCCTGGTTCTCCTAGTGAAAATGACCTGTGGCGCCCCCCTGTGGATGGATCTGGATGGGGGTGCTTGGACCCCTTATTGGGGTCTCCCCCAAGCTGGCCATGCCGACCATGGGCACCCAAAACCCCCATGTGTGAGTGAACAGCCTCCCCTGTGTCCCCATAGTGAAATCCGGCATAAAGTGACCTGTGGCGCCCCCCTGTGGATGGATTCGGCTGTGGGTGCTTGGACCCCTTCTTGGGGTCTCCTCCAAGCCAGCCATGCCGACCATGGGCACCCAAAACCCCCATGTGTGAGTGAACAGCCTCCCCTGGGTACCCATAGTGAAATCCGGCTTAAAGTGACCTGTGGCGCCCCCCTGTGGATGGATCTTGGTGGGGGTGCTTGGACCCCTTCTTGGGGTCTCCTCCAAGCCAGCCATGCCGACCAAGGGCACCCAAAACCCCGATGTGTGAGTGAAAAGCCTCCCCTGTGTCCCCATAGTGAAATCAGGCCTAAAATGACCTGTGGCGCCCCCCTGTGGATGGATCTTGGTGGGGGTGCTTGGACCCCTTCTTGGGGTCCCCCCCAAGCCAGCCATGCCGACCATGGGCACCCAAAACCCCCATGTGTGAGTGAACAGCCTCCCCTGGGTACCCATAGTGAAATCCGGCTTAAAGTGACCTGTGGCGCCCCCCTGTGGATGGATCTTGGTGGGGGTGCTTGGACCCCTTCTTGGGGTCTCCTCCAAGCCAGCCATGCCGACCAAGGGCACCCAAAACCCCGATGTGTGAGTGAAAAGCCTCCCCTGTGTCCCCATAGTGAAATCAGGCCTAAAATGACCTGTGGCGCCCCCCTGTGGATGGATCTTGGTGGGGGTGCTTGGACCCCTTCTTGGGGTCCCCCCCAAGCCATCCATGCCGACCATGGGCACCCCAAACCCCCATGTGTGAGTGAACAGCCTCCCCTGGGTACCCATAGTGAAATCCGGCTTAAAGTGACCTGTGGCGCCCCCCTGTGGATGGATCTTGGTGGGGGTGCTTGGACCCCTTCTTGGGGTCTCCTCCAAGCCAGCCATGCCGACCAAGGGCACCCAAAACCCCGATGTGTGAGTGAAAAGCCTCCCCTGTGTCCCCATAGTGAAATCAGGCCTAAAATGACCTGTGGCGCCCCCCTGTGGATGGATCTTGGTGGGGGTGCTTGGACCCCTTCTTGGGGTCTCCCCCAAGCCAGCCATGCCGACCATGGGCACCCAAAACCCCCATGTGTGAGTGAACAGCCTCCCCTGGGTACCCATAGTGAAATCAGGCTTAAAGTGACCTGTGGCGCCCCCCTGTGGATGGATCTGGATGGGGGTGCTTGGACCCCTTCTTGGGGTCTCCTCCAAGCCAGCCATGCCGACCATGGGCACCCAAAACCCCCATGTGTGAGTGAACAGCCTCCCCTGGGTACCCATAGTGAAATCCGGCTTAAAGTGACCTGTGGCGCCCCCCTGTGGATGGATCTTGGTGGGGGTGCTTGGACCCCTTCTTGGGGTCTCCTCCAAGCCAGCCATGCCGACCAAGGGCACCCAAAACCCCGATGTGTGAGTGAAAAGCCTCCCCTGTGTCCCCATAGTGAAATCAGGCCTAAAATGACCTGTGGCGCCCCCCTGTGGATGGATCTTGGTGGGGGTGCTTGGACCCCTTCTTGGGGTCCCCCCCAAGCCATCCATGCCGACCATGGGCACCCCAAACCCCCATGTGTGAGTGAACAGCCTCCCCTGGGTACCCATAGTGAAATCCGGCTTAAAGTGACCTGTGGCGCCCCCCTGTGGATGGATCTTGGTGGGGGTGCTTGGACCCCTTCTTGGGGTCTCCTCCAAGCCAGCCATGCCGACCAAGGGCACCCAAAACCCCGATGTGTGAGTGAAAAGCCTCCCCTGTGTCCCCATAGTGAAATCAGGCCTAAAATGACCTGTGGCGCCCCCCTGTGGATGGATCTTGGTGGGGGTGCTTGGACCCCTTCTTGGGGTCTCCCCCAAGCCAGCCATGCCGACCATGGGCACCCAAAACCCCCATGTGTGAGTGAACAGCCTCCCCTGGGTACCCATAGTGAAATCAGGCTTAAAGTGACCTGTGGCGCCCCCCTGTGGATGGATCTGGATGGGGGTGCTTGGACCCCTTCTTGGGGTCTCCTCCAAGCCAGCCATGCCGACCATGGGCACCCAAAACCCCCATGTGTGAGTGAACAGCCTCCCCTGGGTACCCATAGTGAAATCAGGCTTAAAATGACATGTGGCGCCCCCCTGTGGATAGATCCGGCTGTGGGTGCTTGGACCCCTTCTTGGGGTCCCCCCCAAGCCATCCATGCCGACCATGGGCACCCCAAACCCCCATGTGTGAGTGAACAGCCTCCCCTGGGTACCCATAGTGAAATCAGGCTTAAAATGACATGTGGCGCCCCCCTGTGGATAGATCCGGCTGTGGGTGCTTGGACCCCTTCTTGGGGTCCCCCCCAAGCTGGCCATGCCTTCAATGGGCACCCAAAACCCCCATGTGTGAGTGAACAGCCTCCCCTGGGTACCCATAGTGAAATCCGGCCTAAAGTGACATGTGGCGCCCCCCTGTGGATGGATCCGGCTGTGGGGTCTTGGACCCCTTCTTGGGGTCCCCCCCAAGCTGGCCATGCCTTCAATGGGCACCCAAAACCCCCATGTGTGAGTGAACAGCCTCCCCTGGGTACCCATAGTGAAATCAGGCTTAAAATGACATGTGGCGCCCCCCTGTGGATGGATCCGGCTGTGGGGTCTTGGACCCCCTCTTGGGGTCACCCCCAAGCCGGCCATGGGCACCCAAAACCCCCATTTGTGAGTTAAGATCATCCCCTGGTTCCCCTAGTGAAATCAGGCTTAAAATGACATGTGGCGCCCCCCTGTGGATGGATCCGGGTGTGGGGTCTTGGACCCACTCTTGGGGTCACCCCCAAGCCGGCCAAGGGCACCCAAAACCCCCATGTGTGAGGTAATAGCCTCCCCTGGTTCTCCTAGTGTCCGCCGGCGGTTTACCATATGGGGGTGTCTGACCAAGAACCCAATCCGAGAAAAGTGCATCAAAATCGGCCTTCCGGGAGCCAGGAGTCGGTCCCTGGTTCTCCTAATGTCAACCGGATGGTTTCCATATGGGGGTGTCTGACCACCACCCCAATCCGAGAAAAGTGCATCAAAATCGGCCTTCCGGGAGCCAGGAGTCGGTCCCTGGTTCTCCTGGTGTCAACCGGATGGTTTCCATATGGGGGTGTCTGACCACCAACCCAATCCGAGAAAAGTGCATCAAAATCGGCCTTCCGGGAGCCAGGAGTCGGTCCCTGGTTCTCCTAATGTCAACCGGATGGTTTCCATATGGGGGTGTCTGACCACCACCCCAATCCGAGAAAAGTGCATCAAAATCGGCCTTCCGGGAGCCAGGAGTCGGTCCCTGGTTCTCCTGGTGTCAACCGGATGGTTTCCATATGGGGGTGTCTGACCACCACCCCAATCCGAGAAAAGTGCATCAAAATCGGCCTTCCGGGAGCCAGGAGTCGGTCCCTGGTTCTCCTAATGTCAACCGGATGGTTTCCATATGGGGTGTCTGACCACCACCCCAATCCGAGAAAAGTGCATCAAAATCGGCCTTCCGGGAGCCAGGAGTCGGTCCCTGGTTCTCATAGTGTCAACCGGATGATTTCCATATGGGGGTGTCTGACCACCAACCCAATCCGAGAAAAGTGCATCAAAATCGGCCTTCCGGGAGCCAGGAGTCGGTCCCTGGTTCTCATAGTGTCAACCGGATGATTTCCATATGGGGGTGTCTGACCACCAACCCAATCCGAGAAAAGTGCATCAAAATCGGCCTTCCGGGAGCCAGGAGTCGGTCCCTGGTTCTCCTGGTGTCAACCGGATGGTTTCCATATGGGGGTGTCTGACCACCAACCCAATCCGAGAAAAGTGCATCAAAATCGGCCTTCCGGGAGCCAGGAGTCGGTCCCTGGTTCTCCTAATGTCAACCGGATGGTTTCCATATGGGGGTGTCTGACCACCACCCCAATCCGAGAAAAGTGCATCAAAATCGGCCTTCCGGGAGCCAGGAGTCGGTCCCTGGTTCTCCTGGTGTCAACCGGATGGTTTCCATATGGGGGTGTCTGACCACCACCCCAATCCGAGAAAAGTGCATCAAAATCGGCCTTCCGGGAGCCAGGAGTCGGTCCCTGGTTCTCCTAATGTCAACCGGATGGTTTCCATATGGGGGTGTCTGACCACCACCCCAATCCGAGAAAAGTGCATCAAAATCGGCCTTCCGGGAGCCAGGAGTCGGTCCCTGGTTCTCCTGGTGTCAACCGGATGGTTTCCATATGGGGGTGTCTGACCACCAACCCAATCCGAGAAAAGTGCATCAAAATCGGCCTTCCGGGAGCCAGGAGTCGGTCCCTGGTTCTCCTAATGTCAACCGGATGGTTTCCATATGGGGGTGTCTGACCACCACCCCAATCCGAGAAAAGTGCATCAAAATCGGCCTTCCGGGAGCCAGGAGTCGGTCCCTGGTTCTCCTGGTGTCAACCGGATGGTTTCCATATGGGGGTGTCTGACCACCACCCCAATCCGAGAAAAGTGCATCAAAATCGGCCTTCCGGGAGCCAGGAGTCGGTCCCTGGTTCTCCTAATGTCAACCGGATGGTTTCCATATGGGGTGTCTGACCACCACCCCAATCCGAGAAAAGTGCATCAAAATCGGCCTTCCGGGAGCCAGGAGTCGGTCCCTGGTTCTCATAGTGTCAACCGGATGGTTTCCATATGGGGGTGTCTGACCACCACCCCAATCCGAGAAAAGTGCATCAAAATCGGCCTTCCGGGAGCCAGGAGTCGGTCCCTGGTTCTCCTAATGTCAACCGGATGGTTTCCATATGGGGTGTCTGACCACCACCCCAATCCGAGAAAAGTGCATCAAAATCGGCCTTCCGGGAGCCAGGAGTCGGTCCCTGGTTCTCATAGTGTCAACCGGATGATTTCCATATGGGGGTGTCTGACCACCAACCCAATCCGAGAAAAGTGCATCAAAATCGGCCTTCCGGGAGCCAGGAGTCGGTCCCTGGTTCTCATAGTGTCAACCGGATGATTTCCATATGGGGGTGTCTGACCACCAACCCAATCCGAGAAAAGTGCATCAAAATCGGCCTTCCGGGAGCCAGGAGTCGGTCCCTGGTTCTCCTGGTGTCAACCGGATGGTTTCCATATGGGGGTGTCTGACCACCAACCCAATCCGAGAAAAGTGCATCAAAATCGGCCTTCCGGGAGCCAGGAGTCGGTCCCTGGTTCTCCTAATGTCAACCGGATGGTTTCCATATGGGGGTGTCTGACCACCACCCCAATCCGAGAAAAGTGCATCAAAATCGGCCTTCCGGGAGCCAGGAGTCGGTCCCTGGTTCTCCTGGTGTCAACCGGATGGTTTCCATATGGGGGTGTCTGACCACCAACCCAATCCGAGAAAAGTGCATCAAAATCGGCCTTCCGGGAGCCAGGAGTCGGTCCCTGGTTCTCCTAATGTCAACCGGATGGTTTCCATATGGGGGTGTCTGACCACCACCCCAATCCGAGAAAAGTGCATCAAAATCGGCCTTCCGGGAGCCAGGAGTCGGTCCCTGGTTCTCCTGGTGTCAACCGGATGGTTTCCATATGGGGGTGTCTGACCACCACCCCAATCCGAGAAAAGTGCATCAAAATCGGCCTTCCGTGAGCCAGGAGTCGGTCCCTGGTTCTCCTGGTGTCCGCCGACGGACAACCATGTTGGGGTGTCTGACCCACAACCCAATCCGACCAAGTGCACCCAAATCGGCCTTCCGTGAGCCAGGAGTCGGTCTCTGGTTCTCCCATCGACCGCCGGCGGTCTTCCATGTGGGGGTGTCTGACCCACAACCCAATCCGACCAAGAGCACCCATGTCGGCCTTGTGTGAGTCAGGAGCCGTTCCCCCTGGTTCTCATTTGGGTTACCATGCACGAAGGGACATAGTGCAATTTCGGCCGATTTTTCCGATTTTTTCAAATAATGTTTAAAAATACTTCCCGATGAGCTAGAGGTCCCAAATTTGGTCTATTATCCTCTTTTATGATGAACTTCCATTACCTAAAAGGGTTTTTCTTAACTCGTATAGGAACATCAACCGTTCTGACCCCTATTTTTTTTTTTCACTTTTCTAACATAATTAAAATATAGTAAAAAATTTCCAAAAACGAATTAATTTATATATAAATGTGCGTCTATTCGTGCCCTTTTGCGCCAAAAAAACCCCATCCTGATTGGACTTTTAGTTTTTGAATTATTAACGTTTTAAGTCGTTTTTTCAAAACCGAAATTGCTGTTTTTTCCCCCAAACGGCGGAGCACAGACAGGCCCAGCGGGTGGCAGGGCTTATGTCGATAATTTGGCCTCTCCCGTAGTAGCCCCACTCGGTTCCAGGTCGGCCAGACAGGTACCGGCGCGATTTTGAAAACCTCGTTTTCAGAGAATAGACTTCCATGGCGGATTGATCCGGGGGTGATGGCAAACCTCTCGGCCTGTGCGGATATTGGGAATCGGGCATGTTTGAGGGTTCTGGGTCCCTCAGAACCATGGTTCCAACGCTCCGAAGTGGACCATACCTCCAGGGACCTACTGGCCGTTCCCATGCCCAGGGGAAGGCCCGGTTTCGGCTACCTCATGTCCCCATGGCCCCTCTCTGTCGTGAAGCACCCGTACATGTCCGATTGATCCGGGGGTGATGGCAAACCTCTCGGCCCGTGCGGTTGTTGGTAAATGGGCTTTTTTGAGGGTTCTGGGTCCCGCAGAACCATGGTTCCAACGCTCCGAAGTGGACCATCCCTCCGGCGACCGACTGGAGGTTCTCATGCCCAGGGCAGGGCCTGGTTTCGGATACCCTCATGTCCCCATGTCCCCTGTCTATTCTCGAACCTGTTTCATATACACTGACCGATTGGCATTCGTTATCCACCTGGGAGGGCCCCTGTCGGCCGGCCTCTGGCCGGTGTTCGGACGGACGGTTCCTCCCGCCCCATGTGGATTCGCCTCTATCGGTGGAGCCCCTTTCGGAGACGGTTCACCCCGCTTCCCCGATATGCTCCGGCCGAGCCTCGCTGAGCGATACCAAGACGACCCGTCTGACCTAGTGGCCCTACGTTGGTGTTCCGGTGCGGGGAGTGGCTCTCCCAGGCAGCGATGCCAGGAGTGATGTCCACCCTATAACGTACCGGCGCCAGAGACACGTGCTTCTCACACCCTGATGTTGGCTCGGTTGTGCGGTTCCTACTAAACCCTCCAGCTAGAAAGAGACCTCTCGAGCGGTGCCCCGGCACTCGCGGCCCCCCCGGCCGCGGGCAGTTCAGGGCCTCCCGCTGGGTGTGCGCGTGGATTGCGACCGGGCCTCCACCCCTGACGGGAATTGGACCGTGCCCGGGCCGTCTTCCGCTGAGCGCACCTGGGTACAACTTCTACGTTGTGAGGGGCTACCTGGTTGATCCTGCCAGTAGCATATGCTTGTCTCAAAGATTAAGCCATGCAAGTCTAAGTACACACGGCCGGTACAGTGAAACTGCGAATGGCTCATTAAATCAGTTATGGTTCCTTTGATCGCTCCAACGTTACTTGGATAACTGTGGCAATTCTAGAGCTAATACATGCCAACGAGCGCTGACCTCCGGGGATGCGTGCATTTATCAGACCCAAAACCCATGCGGGGTGCCCTCGGGCGCCCCGGCCGCTTTGGTGACTCTAGATAACCTCGAGCCGATCGCGCGCCCTTTGTGGCGGTGACGTCTCATTCGAATGTCTGCCCTATCAACTTTCGATGGTACTTTCTGTGCCTACCATGGTGACCACGGGTAACGGGGAATCAGGGTTCGATTCCGGAGAGGGAGCCTGAGAAATGGCCGGCCGTGGGAAGGTCAGGACCTCCAACTGGGTGTGCGGTGGATTGCAACCGGGCCTCCTCCCCTAACGGGGTTGATGTGCCCGGGTTGTCTTCCGCTTAGCACGCCCAGGTACAACTTTACGTTGTGGGGGGCTACCTGGCTGACCCGCCAGTGGCATATGCTTGTCTTGAATAAACCCAGGAAACTGGGTTGGTGGGTAAAGCGAATTCATATGACTCTTTTGGTAGCTGAATCCTAACCACTAGACGACCAGGGAATGAATTCGAAGGCTTTCCCACCCCAGAGGGTCCAGACTGGGTTATCAACCATGGATCCATCCGTGCTGCCCCAAGGGCATGGATGTGAGCAGCAAAGCTTGGAGCCATCCGTGCTACCCCAAGGGCATGGATGCGAGCAGCAAAGCTTGGTGGAGCGATATGAGAACAATGAGCGGTCAAAGCGAAAATCTAAGAAGGCAAAGTGGCGGTTTCGGGGCTCCGAACCGCCGGGAGAGAGACACCACAGGGGTGCTCCCTACCCTAAGATAACATGTACTCAAACCGCGGCCCTCCATAATAAACCTCAGACCGTGGACCCAGATCCCCCCGATACCGCGGACGCGAGGGGGGACGTGGGTTCTCTGGCGCCTCGGTGTGTCGGCAAATTAAAGACACCTGCTCTAGCATCGCGGGATGGGGGCAGCAGTGTCGTGACGCCACCACAGCCTGTCAAGAGAGATTTTGGAAGAGGAAAATGTGCTACCCCAGCCGGAGGATGGAAGAGGCCATCAACCACGAGTACCCTGCTGATATCACTCCCTGTCGAAGAACTGAGCTGCGAGTTATGTGGAACACAACTTAAGACGGTCGGCGGAGTGGTGAAACATTTCGCGGTGAAACACTCAGACGTCTTGGTTGTGTATGTGTGTCGAACGTGTGGCAAGTCAAATAACAACAGCCACTCCATTTCCTGCCATGTCCCTAAATGCAAGGGACCGGCAGAGACCCGTTTGGAGGCTGGCTATGACTGGGTCTGTGGTCTATGTGAAAGAGGGTTCACGACTGCAAGAGGGCTGACCCAACACAAGCGACACAGACACGTAGCTCTTTATTGCCAGGAAAATGAGGGGGAGAAGGCAGCAACCCAAAAGGTGAAAGTGGATGATGGTAGAGGATGGAATGCATGGGAGTTAAAAGAGTTAACTCGAATGAGCTACGAGTTGGCTGGGGATAAGTACATGAACAGTAAGATGGCGATGAAGTTGGGTAAATCTCTAGAACAGGTGAGGCATAAAAGACGAAAACTGGGGCTGAGAGGGCCGCCAAGTGGCATTCTTCAGGAAGCAGCTGGTGGGAGAAATCCCATCAGTATGCTGTCCAAGCCGGTTACACCATCAACACCCCAAAGCGGGATACGTGATATCCTTCGGAAGGAGCTTCTGAGCGGTGGTACCGATGATGGTGTAAGAATTGGAGAAGTCACCTTATCCCTAAGGGGGGTGGAGCAAGACTCTGCCTTGCTCAATTCGTCCGCCCTGGAGCTGCAACAGTTGTTGGGAAGGAAACCCGGGTGCCGGAGTCTACTGGACCGTTCGGTGAAGCCCAAGGCCACACTGCCAAGTGAAAGAAGGATAGTGCCAAGGACAATAGAATACCGAAGGATACAGGAATTGTATAAGTACAAAAGATCCACTTTGGCAAAAATTATTCTAGATGGCAGTGGGGACAGGTCGGATGCTCGCCCGCCGGTTGAGATTGCTTCGGCATTCAAAAATCGGTGGAGAGTGACTGAAAAGTTCCATGGTCTTGGTCAGTTTTGCTCGGAGGGAAAAGCGGACAATGGTGTCTTCGGGTCACTCATTTCAGCGGCTGAGGTATGCGAAAACCTTGGGAATATTAAAACTGGAACGGCAGCAGGGCCAGATGGGATCACTAAGACGGCATTACAGAAGTGGGATCCCACTGGTGCGAAACTTGGTCGTACTTTTTCTGTATGGTTGACATCGGGTACCCTGCCTGAGCCATTCAAGAAGTGCAGGACCACTTTGATACCCAAAACCGCTGACCCGGTGGTACTCACCCAGGAGGCTGGGTGGAGGCCTCTCACCATCGGGTCGGTAGTATTGAGGCTATATTCTCGCATCCTTACAAACAGGCTGGCGCGGGCGTGTCCCATCAACCCGCGACAGAGAGGATTTATTTCCTCACCTGGATGTTCGGACAACTTAATGATCCTGGGAGGATTGTTAAAGGAAAGTAGGGCGAGTGGCGAGATGTTAGCCGTGGTGTTGGTGGACTTTGCGCGTGCATTTGACTCTATCAGTCATCTGCACATCTTGGAGGTGCTGAGGCAGAGAGGACTGGATGAACACATCGTCAGAATCATAGGTGACTCGTACACCGACGTTACGACGACGATTACGGTCGATGGGGAGCTGTCCCCTCCCATCGACGTGAGGATAGGGGTGAAGCAGGGCGATCCGTTGTCGCCGCTGCTGTTCAACTTAGCCCTTGATCCAATGATTGAGACGCTCGAACGTATCGGCTCGGGGTACAAGTTGGATGATCGTCAGATCACAACCCTGGCTTTTGCTGATGATCTTGTCTTGGTGAGCGGTTCGTGGGATGGCATGGCGGAAAACATCAGAATTCTGGAAAAATTTTGCCAACTGACGGGGCTGAGGGTCCAGCCCAAGAAGTGCCACGGTTTCCTTACTCAGAAAATTCGAGGAGTTTTCTCGGTAAACTCTTGCAGGCCCTGGATAATGAGTGGCGTCGAGCTACACATGGTCGGGCCAGCAGAGTCAGTCGAGTACCTTGGATTGAGAGTGGGTCCGTGGCAAGGCATTATAGAACCGGAACCTGTCGAGCGACTTCGTGACTGGATTAGCTCGATTGGGCGGTCTCCGCTGAAGCCTTCACAGAAGGTGAAGATGTTGAACGACTATGCGGTCCCGGGGATGGTTTATCAGGCGGACCACGGCGGGTCAGGGCCAAAAATCCTTCATGTACTTGATGGGATGATCAGGAAGGCGGTGAAGGTTTGGTTACACCTTCCACAGTCTACTTGTGATGGGCTGCTTTACTCGAGATGCCAGGACGGAGGGCTGGGCGTCGTAAAGTTAGCCTGTCAGATCCCATCTATCCAGGCCAGAAGGGTCTACCGATTATGGCATTCGAAGGATGACATTACTCGGCTAGTTACCCGCAGGGTGGTAAAACCAAAAGAGTACCTCGGGATGTGGCTGAGAGCTGGCGGGGACAAGGCAAGTCTGCCTCCCCTAGAAACATCGGAAGAGGGTGCTGTCCGGAGTACAGACCCCGCCAGCTCAGTGACGCCAACAAGGAAGAACCCAGTCAGGCCGAACTGGAGGCAAGGAGAGGTGCAGAGATGGCAGAACCTGACAGCGCAGGGAGTGGGAGTACAGGCATTCGCTGGAGACAGAAACAGCAATCACTGGTTGAAAGATCCAGCTGAGGTTGGATTTAAACAAAGATACTATATTGCAGGTCTCCAGCTGAGAGCCAACGTATACCCAACCCGAGAGGCACTGGCCAGGGGGAGGAGAGACATTCCAACTGTCTGCCGCCACTGTCTATCTGTTACTGAGTCTTGCTCGCACGTTCTCGGGCAGTGTCCTGCAGTGAAGGGTAGTCGC
>NW_028159038.1:45000-55000 GCF_964263955.1 Coregonus lavaretus | reverse complement strand
TTAGTCTGTGAGCGGAAAAAAAAAAGAACCAGGGCAGGCAGCCCAAGGGCGGTGGGCACCCCGAGTCCGAGCAGGGTTGGTCGGACTAGCAGGCTAAGGGCGTCACTCAGGCAGCGGAGGTCTGAGTGGGGACTTAGTCTGTGAACGGGAAAAAAAATACAAATAAAATTGGGTTACCAGGTACGATGAGCTTGTTTTGGGTTACCAGGTACGCGTGGTTCCTGAAGGCCGGGCTTAAGACTACTTTGTGTCCGCGGGAGGGGTGCTTAAGAGTGGGTGCCCCGGTTCGCCTGGTGGTCGTGGTTCTGGAGCCCAGGCCACCCAGGGAGTGAGCTGCAGTCTCAGGCCGAGTGAGAGATGGTTTGAGCGGGCATGGAGTGTGGGCCTGGAGGCATGGAGGTCGGAGAGGCATGGAGGTCGAGGGAGTGAGCTGCAGTCTCAGTCCGAGTGAGAGATGGTTTGAGCGGACACAGAGTGTGGGCCTGGAGGCATGGAGGTCGGGGAGGCCCATGCAGTGAGCTGCAGTCTCAGTCCGAGTGAGAGATGGTTTGAGCGGACACGGAGTGTGGGCCTGGAGGCATGGAGGTCGGGGACGCCCATGCAGTGAGCTGCAGTCTCAGTCCGAGTGAGAGATGGTTTGAGCGGACACGGAGTGTGGGCCTGGAGGCATGGAGGTCGGGGACGCCCATGCAGTGAGCTGCAGTCTCAGTCCGAGTGAGAGATGGTTTGAGCGGACACGGAGTGTGGGCCTGGAGGCATGGAGGTCGGGGACGCCCATGCAGTGAGCTGCAGTCTCAGTCCGATTGAGAGATGGTTTGAGCGGACACAGAGTGTGGGCCTGGATGCATGGAGGTCGGGGACGCCCATGCAGTGAGCTGCAGTCTCAGTCCGAGTGAGAGATGGTTTGAGCGGACACGGAGTGTGGGCCTGGAGGCATGGAGGTCGGGGAGGCCCATGCAGTGAGCTGCAGTCTCAGTCCGATTGAGAGATGGTTTGAGCGGACACAGAGTGTGGGCCTGGATGCATGGAGGTCGGGGAGGCCCATGCAGTGAGCTGCAGTCTCAGTCCGATTGAGAGATGGTTTGAGCGGACACAGAGTGTGGCCCTGGAGGCATGGAGGTCGGAGAGGCATGGAGGCCTATACAGTGAGCTGCAGTCTGAGGCCGAGTGAGAGAGGGCTTCAGTGGGAAGGCAGTGTATGCCTAGAGGCATGGAGGTCCAGGGAGTGAGCTGAGTCTCATGCCCTGGGGAGAGAGAGAGGGTTCCATTGGGCATGGAGTGTAGAGATGGATGCAATGAGCTCCAGAGGTCACAAAGGTCAATGTGGGCCTGCATGGCTGTCAGCAGGGCCACAGAGAGAAGGCACAAGTGAATAGGTGTGTCTGTGTGAGTGAGTGAACCTGTCCCACAGGGGGGCAGAGCAGGCATCCCCTTTGGGGGCTGGCTGCTCTGCCCCCCTTTTTTTTTGGCCTGCTGCACCTTAAGAGAGTAACCTGTACTCTCAAGCCCATGTGAGAGAGGCTTTTAATGGGAAGAGAGAGTTTAAATAGAGGCATGTAGCTCCAGAGGTCACAAAGGTCAATGTGGGCCTGCATGGATGTCAGCAGGGCATGAGGGAGAAGGCCCAAGTGAATAGGTGTGTCTGTGTGAGTGAGTGAACCTGTCTCATAGGGGGGCAGAGCAGGCATCCCCTTTGGGGGCTGTCTGCTCTGTCCCCCTTTTTTTTTGGCCTCCTATACCTCTGGAGGTCAAGGGAGTAAGCTGTACTCTCATGCCCATGAGAGAGAGGGTTTTAATAGGGAGAGAGTGATTAAAAAGAGGCATGGTGCTCCAGGGAGTGAGCTGTACTCTCATGCCCATGGGAGATGCCCTTTACTAGGCAGGGAGTTTAGAACAAGGTGCATGGAGCTCCAGAGGTCACAAAGGTCAATGTGGGCCTGCATGGATGTCAGCAGGGCATGAGGGAGAAGGCCCAAGTGAATAGGTTTGTCTGTGTGTGTCTGTGTGAGTGAGTGAGTGAGTGTGTGTGTGAACCTTTCCCACAGGAGGGCAGCACTGTGCAGGCAGCTCCAATGGAGGCTGGCTGCTCTGTGCCCATGTATTATTTGTTCTCTCTCTCTCTCTCTCCCCTTTCTTCTGGCCTGCTGGATCACTTTTGTGTGTGGAGGGCTGGACTCTGTCTCACCCATCCCAGCCATGGGCACCCAGAATGCCCATGTGTGAGTCAGGAGCCCTCCCCTGGTTCTCCTAGTGAAAATGACCTGTGGCGCCCCCCTGTGGATGGATCTGGATGGGGGTGCTTGGACCCCTTCTTGGGGTCCCCCCCAAGCTGGCCATGCCGACCATGGGCACCCAAAACCCCCATGTGTGAGTGAAAAGCCTCCCCTGTGTCCCCATAGTGAAATCAGGCTTAAAGTGACCTGTTGCGCCCCCCTGTGGATGGATTCGGGTGGGGGTGCTTGGACCCCTTCTTGGGGTCTCCCCCAAGCCAGCCATGCCGACCATGGGCACCCCAAACCCCCATGTGTGAGTGAACAGCCTCCCCAGTGTCCCCATAGTGAAATCAGGCTTAAAGTGACCTCTGGCGCCCCCCTGTGGATGGATCCGGCTGTGGGGTCTTGGACCCCTTCTTGGGGTCCCCCCCAAGCCAGCCATGCCGACCATGGGCACCCCAAACCCCCATGTGTGAGTGAAAAGCCTCCCCTGGGTACCCATAGTGAAATCAGGCTTAAATTGACCTGTGGCGCCCCCCTGTGGATGGATCCGGCTGTGGGGTCTTGGACCCCTTCTTGGGGTCCCCCCCAAGCCAGCCATGCCGACCATGGGCACCCAAAACCCCCATGTGTGAGTGAAAAGCCTCCCCTGGGTCCCCATAGTGAAATCAGGCTTAAAGTGACCTGTGGCGCCCCCCTGTGGATGGATCTTGGTGGGGGTGCTTGGACCCCTTCTTGGGGTCTCCCCCAAGCTGGCCATGCCGACCATGGGCACCCAAAACCCCCATGTGTGAGTGAACAGCCTCCCCTGTGTCCCCATAGTGAAATCCGGCCTAAAGTGACCTGTGGCGCCCCCCTGTGGATGGATCTGGATGGGGGTGCTTGGACCCCTTCTCGGGGTCCCCCCCAAGCCAGCCATGCCGGCCATGGGCACCCAAAACCCCCATGTGTGAGTGAACAGCCTCCCCAGTGTACCCATAGTGAAATCCGGCCTAAAATGACCTGTGGCGCCCCCCTGTGGATGGATCTTGGTGGGGGTGCTTGGACCCCTTCTTGGGGTCTCCTCCAAGCCAGCCATGCCAACCATGGGCACCCAAAACCCCCATGTGTGAGTGAACAGCCTCCCCAGTGTCCCCCTAGTGAAATCCGGCCTAAAATGACCTGTGGGGCCCCCCTGTGGATGGATCTGGATGGGGGTGCTTGGACCCCTTCTTGGGGTCTCCCCCAAGCCAGCCATGCCGGCCATGGGCACCCAAAACCCCCATGTGTGAGTGAACAGCCTCCCCAGTGTACCCATAGTGAAATCCGGCCTAAAATGACCTGTGGCGCCCCCCTGTGGATGGATCTTGGTGGGGGTGCTTGGACCCCTTCTTGGGGTCTCCTCCAAGCCAGCCATGCCGACCATGGGCACCCAAAACCCCCATGTGTGAGTGAACAGCCTCCCCAGTGTCCCCCTAGTGAAATCCGGCCTAAAATGACCTGTGGCGCCCCCCTGTGGATGGATCTGGATGGGGGTGCTTGGACCCCTTCTTGGGGTCTCCCCCAAGCCAGCCATGCCGGCCATGGGCACCCAAAACCCCCATGTGTGAGTGAACAGCCTCCCCAGTGTACCCATAGTGAAATCCGGCCTAAAATGACCTGTGGCGCCCCCCTGTGGATGGATCTTGGTGGGGGTGCTTGGACCCCTTCTTGGGGTCTCCTCCAAGCCAGCCATGCCGACCATGGGCACCCAAAACCCCCATGTGTGAGTGAACAGCCTCCCCAGTGTCCCCCTAGTGAAATCCGGCCTAAAATGACCTGTGGCGCCCCCCTGTGGATGGATCTTGGTGGGGGTGCTTGGACCCCTTCTTGGGGTCTCCTCCAAGCCAGCCATGCCGACCATGGGCACCCAAAACCCCCATGTGTGAGTGAACAGCCTCCCCAGTGTACCCATAGTGAAATCAGGCTTAAAGTGACCTGTGGCGCCCCCCTGTGGATGGATCTTGGTGGGGGTGCTTGGACCCCTTCTTGGGGTCTCCTCCAAGCCAGCCATGCCGACCATGGGCACCCAAAACCCCCATGTGTGAGTGAACAGCCTCCCCAGTGTACCCATAGTGAAATCCGGCCTAAAGTGACCTGTGGCGCCCCCCTGTGGATGGATTCGGCTGTGGGTGCTTGGACCCCTTCTTGGGGTCTCCCCCAAGCTGGCCATGCCGACCATGGGCACCCAAAACCCCCATGTGTGAGTGAACAGCCTCCCCTGTGTCCCCATAGTGAAATCAGGCTTAAAATGACATGTGGCGCCCCCCTGTGGATAGATCCGGCTGTGGGTGCTTGGACCCCTTCTTGGGGTCCCCCCCAAGCCAGCCATGCCGACCATGGGCACCCAAAACCCCCATGTGTGAGTGAACAGCCTCCCCTGGGTACCCATAGTGAAATCCGGCCTAAAGTGACATGTGGCGCCCCCCTGTGGATGGATCTTGATGGGGGGTCTTGGACCCCTTCTTGGGGTCTCCCCCAAGCCAGCCATGCCGACCATGGGCACCCAAAACCCCCATGTGTGAGTGAACAGCCTCCCCTGGGTCCCCATAGTGAAATCAGGCTTAAAGTGACCTGTGGCGCCCCCCTGTGGATGGATCTTGGTGGGGGTGCTTGGACCCCTTCTTGGGGTCTCCTCCAAGCCAGCCATGCCGACTATGGGCACCCAAAACCCCCATGTGTGAGTGAACAGCCTCCCCAGTGTACCCATAGTGAAATCCGGCCTAAAGTGACCTGTGGCGCCCCCCTGTGGATGGATTCGGCTGTGGGTGCTTGGACCCCTTCTTGGGGTCTCCCCCAAGCTGGCCATGCCGACCATGGGCACCCAAAACCCCCATGTGTGAGTGAACAGCCTCCCCTGTGTCCCCATAGTGAAATCAGGCTTAAAATGACATGTGGCGCCCCCCTGTGGATAGATCCGGCTGTGGGTGCTTGGACCCCTTCTTGGGGTCCCCCCCAAGCCAGCCATGCCGACCATGGGCACCCAAAACCCCCATGTGTGAGTGAACAGCCTCCCCTGGGTACCCATAGTGAAATCCGGCCTAAAGTGACATGTGGCGCCCCCCTGTGGATGGATCTTGATGGGGGGTCTTGGACCCCTTCTTGGGGTCTCCCCCAAGCCAGCCATGCCGACCATGGGCACCCAAAACCCCCATGTGTGAGTGAACAGCCTCCCCTGGGTCCCCATAGTGAAATCAGGCTTAAAGTGACCTGTGGCGCCCCCCTGTGGATGGATCTTGGTGGGGGTGCTTGGACCCCTTCTTGGGGTCTCCCCCAAGCCAGCCATGCCGACCATGGGCACCCAAAACCCCCATGTGTGAGTGAACAGCCTCCCCTGGGTACCCATAGTGAAATCAGGCTTAAAGTGACCTCTGGCGCCCCCCTGTGGATGGATCTGGATGGGGGTGCTTGGACCCCTTCTTGGGGTCTCCCCCAAGCCGGCCATGCCGGCCATGGGCACCCAAAACCCCCATGTGTGAGTGAACAGCCTCCCCTGGGTCCCCATAGTGAAATCAGGCCTAAAGTGACATGTGGCGCCCCCCTGTGGATGGATTCGGCTGGGGGTGCTTGGACCCCTTCTTGGGGTCTCCCCCAAGCCAGCCATGCCGGCCATGGGCACCCAAAACCCCCATGTGTGAGTGAACAGCCTCCCCTGGGTCCCCATAGTGAAATCAGGCCTAAAGTGACATGTGGCGCCCCCCTGTGGATGGATTCGGCTGGGGGTGCTTGGACCCCTTCTTGGGGTCTCCGCCAAGCAGTCATGCCGGCCATGGGCACCCAAAACCCCCATGTGTGAGTGAACAGCCTCCCCTGGGTCCCCATAGTGAAATCAGGCCTAAAGTGACATGTGGCGCCCCCCTGTGGATGGATCCGGCTGTGGGGTCTTGGACCCCTTCTTGGGGTCCCCCCCAAGCTGGCCATGCCTTCAATGGGCACCCAAAACCCCCATGTGTGAGTGAACAGCCTCCCCTGGGTCCCCATAGTGAAATCAGGCTTAAAATGACATGTGGCGCCCCCCTGTGGATGGATCCGGCTGTGGGGTCTTGTACCCCCTCTTGGGGTCACCCCCAAGCCGGCCATGGGCACCCAAAACCCCCATGTGTGAGTGAACAGCCTCCCCTGTGTCCCCATAGTGAAATCAGGCCTAAAGTGACATGTGGCGCCCCCCTGTGGATGGATCCGGGTGGGGGTGCTTGGACCCCCTCTTGGGGTCTCCCCCAAGCCATGGGCAGCCAAATCCCCCATTTGTGAGTTAAGATCATCCCCTGGTTCCCCTAGTGAAATCAGGCCTAAAATGACCTCTGTGGCGCCCCCCTGTGGATGGATCCGGCTGTGGGGTCTTGGACCCCCTCTTGGGGTCACCCCCAAGCCGGCCCTGGGCACCCAAAACCCCCATGTGTGAGTTAAGAGCCTCCCCTGGTTCTCATAGTGAAAATGATATCTGGCGCCCCCTTGTGGATGAATCAGGGTGTGGGGTCTTGGACCCCCTCTTGGGGTCACCCCCAAGCCAGCCATGGGCACCCAAAATGCCCCTGTGTGAGTTAGGAGCCCTCCCCTGGTTCTCCTAGTGAAAATGATATCTGGCGCCCCCTTGTGGATGAATCAGGGTGTGGGGTCTTGGACCCCCTCTTGGGGTCACCCCCAAGCCAGCCATGGGCACCCAAAATGCCCCTGTGTGAGTTAGGAGCCCTCCCCTGGTTCTCCTAGTTAAAATGACATGTGGCGCCCCCTTGTGGTTGAATCAGGGTGTGGGGTCTTGGACCCCCTCTTGGGGTCACCCCCAAGCCGGCCAAGGGCACCCAAAACCCCCATTTGTGAGTTAAGATCATCCCCTGGTTCCCCTAGTGAAATCAGGCTTAAAATGACATGTGGCGCCCCCCTGTGGATGGATCCGGGTGTGGGGTCTTGGACCCCCTCTTGGGGTCACCCCCAAGCCGGCCAAGGGCACCCAAAACCCCCATGTGTGAGGTAAGAGCCTCCCCTGGTTCTCCTAGTGTCCGCCGGCGGTTTACCATATGGGGGTGTCTGACCACCAACCCAATCCGAGAAAAGTGCATCAAAATCGGCCTTCCGTGAGGCAGGAGTCGGTCCCTGGTTCTCCTGGTGTCAACCGGATGGTTTCCATATGGGGGTGTCTGACCACCAACCCAATCCGAGAAAAGTGCATCAAAATCGGCCTTCCGTGAGGCAGGAGTCGGTCCCTGGTTCTCATAGTGTCAACCGGATGGTTTCCATATGGGGGTGTCTGACCACCAACCCAATCCGAGAAAAGTGCATCAAAATCGGCCTTCCGTGAGGCAGGAGTCGGTCCCTGGTTCTCATAGTGTCAACCGGATGGTTTCCATATGGGGGTGTCTGACCACCAACCCAATCCGAGAAAAGTGCATCAAAATCGGCCTTCCGGGAGCCAGGAGTCGGTCCCTGGTTCTCATAGTGTCAACCGGATGATTTCCATATGGGGGTGTCTGACCACCAACCCAATCCGAGAAAAGTGCATCAAAATCGGCCTTCCGGGAGCCAGGAGTCGGTCCCTGGTTCTCCTGGTGTCCGCCGGCGGTTATCCATATGGGGGTGTCTGACCACCAACCCAATCCGAGAAAAGTGCATCAAAATCGGCCTTCCGTGAGGCAGGAGTCGGTCCCTGGTTCTCCTGGTGTCCGCCGGCGGTTATCCATATGGGGGTGTCTGACCACCAACCCAATCCGAGAAAAGTGCATCAAAATCGGCCTTGTGTGAGCCAGGAGTCGGTCCCTGGTTCTCCTGGTGTCCGCCGGCGGTTATCCATATGGGGGTGTCTGACCACCAACCCAATCCGAGAAAAGTGCATCAAAATCGGCCTTCCGTGAGGCAGGAGTCGGTCCCTGGTTCTCATAGTGTCAACCGGATGGTTTCCATATGGGGGTGTCTGACCAACATCCCAATCCGAGAAAAGTGCATCAAAATCGGCCTTCCGTGAGGCAGGAGTCGGTCCCTGGTTCTCATAGTGTCAACCGGATGGTTTCCATATGGGGGTGTCTGACCAACATCCCAATCCGAGAAAAGTGCATCAAAATCGGCCTTCCGTGAGGCAGGAGTCGGTCCCTGGTTCTCCTGGTGTCCGCCGGCGGTTATCCATATGGGGGTGTCTGACCACCAACCCAATCCGAGAAAAGTGCATCAAAATCGGCCTTGTGTGAGGCAGGAGTCGGTCCCTGGTTCTCCTGGTGTCCGCCGGCGGTTATCCATATGGGGGTGTCTGACCACCAACCCAATCCGAGAAAAGTGCATCAAAATCGGCCTTCCGTGAGGCAGGAGTCGGTCCCTGGTTCTCCTGGTGTCCGCCGGCGGTGATCCATATGGGGGTGTCTGACCACCAACCCAATCCGAGAAAAGTGCATCAAAATCGGCCTTCCGTGAGGCAGGAGTCGGTCCCTGGTTCTCCTGGTGTCCGCCGGCGGTTATCCATATGGGGGTGTCTGACCCCCACCCCAATCCGAGAAATGTGCATCAAAATCGGCCTTCCGGGAGCCAGGAGTCGGTCCCTGGTTGTCCTGGTGTCCGCCGGCGGTTATCCATATGGGGGTGTCTGACCAACAACCCAATCCGAAAAAAGTGCATCAAATCGGCCTTCCGTGAGCCAGGAGTCGGTCCCTGGTTCTCCTGGTGTCCGCCGGCGGACAACCATGTTGGGGTGTCTGACCCACAACCCAATCCGACCAAGTGCACCCAAATCGGCCTTCCGTGAGCCAGGAGTCGGTCTCTGGTTCTCCCATCGACCGCCGGCGGTCTTCCATGTGGGGGTGTCTGACCCACAACCCAATCCGACCAAGAGCACCCATGTCGGCCTTGTGTGAGTCAGGAGCCGTTCCCCCTGGTTCTCATTTGGGTTACCATGCACGAAGGGACATAGTGCAATTTCGGCCGATTTTTCCGATTTTTTCAAATAATGTTTAAAAATACTTCCCGATGAGCTAGAGGTCCCAAATTTGGTCTATTATCCTCTTTTATGATGAACTTCCATTACCTAAAAGGGTTTTTCTTAACTCGTATAGGAACATCAACCGTTCTGACCCCTATTTTTTTTTTTCACTTTTCTAACATAATTAAAATATAGTAAAAAATTTCCAAAAACGAATTAATTTATATATAAATGTGCGTCTATTCGTGCCCTTTTGCGCCAAAAAAACCCCATCCTGATTGGACTTTTAGTTTTCGAATTATTAACGTTTTAAGTCGTTTTTTCAAAACCGAAATCGCTGTTTTTTCCCCCAAACGGCGGAGCACAGACAGGCCCAGCGGGTGGCAGGGCTTATGTCGATAATTTGGCCTCTCCCGTAGTAGCCCCACTCGGTTCCAGGTCGGCCAGACAGGTACCGGCGCGATTTTGAAAACCTCGTTTTCAGAGAATAGACTTCCATGGCGGATTGATCCGGGGGTGATGGCAAACCTCTCGGCCTGTGCGGATATTGGGAATCGGGCATGTTTGAGGGTTCTGGGTCCCTCAGAACCATGGTTCCAACGCTCCGAAGTGGACCATACCTCCAGGGACCTACTGGCCGTTCCCATGCCCAGGGGAAGGCCCGGTTTCGGCTACCTCATGTCCCCATGGCCCCTCTCTGTCGTGAAGCACCCGTACATGTCCGATTGATCCGGGGGTGATGGCAAACCTCTCGGCCCGTGCGGTTGTTGGTAAATGGGCTTTTTTGAGGGTTCTGGGTCCCGCAGAACCATGGTTCCAACGCTCCGAAGTGGACCATCCCTCCGGCGACCGACTGGAGGTTCTCATGCCC
>NW_028159038.1:22500-35000 GCF_964263955.1 Coregonus lavaretus | reverse complement strand
GAGCTCCAGAGGTCACAAAGGTCAATGTGGGCCTGCATGGCTGTCAGCAGGGCCACAGAGAGAAGGCCCAAGTGAATAGGTGTGTCTGTGTGAGTGAGTGAACCTGTCTCATAGGGGGGCAGAGCAGGCATCCCCTTTGGGGGCTGTCTGCTCTGTCCCCCTTTTTTTTTGGCCTCCTATACCTCTGGAGGTCAAGGGAGTAAGCTGTACTCTCAAGCCCATGTGAGAGAGGCTTTTAATGGGAAGAGAGAGTTTAAAAAGAGGCATGGAGCTCCAGAGGTCACAAAGGTCAATGTGGGCCTGCATGGATGTCAGCAGGGCATGAGGGAGAAGGCCCAAGTGAATAGGTGTGTCTGTGTGAGTGAGTGAACCTGTCTCATAGGGGGGCAGAGCAGGCATCCCCTTTGGGGGCTGTCTGCTCTGTCCCCCTTTTTTTTTGGCCTCCTATACCTCTGGAGGTCAAGGGAGTAAGCTGTACTCTCAAGCCCATGGGAGAGAGGGTTTTAATAGGGAGAGAGTGATTAAAAAGAGGCATGGTGCTCCAGGGGAGTGAGCTGTACTCTCATGCCCATGGGAGATGCCCTTTACTAGGCAGGGAGTTTAGAACAAGGTGCATGGAGCTCCAGAGGTCACAAAGGTCAATGTGGGCCTGCATGGATGTCAGCAGGGCATGAGGGAGAAGGCCCAATAGGTTTGTCTGTGTGTGTCTGTGTGAGTGAGTGAGTGAGTGTGTGTGTGAACCTTTCCCACAGGAGGGCAGCACTGTGCAGGCAGCTCCAATGGAGGCTGGCTTCTCTGTGCCCATGTATTATTTGTTCTCTCTCTCTCTCTCTCCCCTTTCTTCTGGCCTGCTGGGTCACTTTTGTGTGTGGAGGGCTGGACTCTGTCTCACCCATCCCAGCCATGGGCACCCAGAATGCCCATGTGTGAGTCAGGAGCCCTCCCCTGGTTCTCCTAGTGAAAATGACCTGTGGCGCCCCCCTGTGGATGGATCTGGATGGGGGTGCTTGGACCCCTTCTTGGGGTCTCCCCCAAGCTGGCCATGCCGACCATGGGCACCCAAAACCCCCATGTGTGAGTGAACAGCCTCCCCAGTGTACCCATAGTGAAATCAGGCTTAAAGTGACCTGTGGCGCCCCCCTGTGGATGGATCTGGATGGGGGTGCTTGGACCCCTTCTTGGGGTCTCCTCCAAGCCAGCCATGCCGACCATGGGCACCCAAAACCCCCATGTGTGAGTGAACAGCCTCCCCTGGGTCCCCATAGTGAAATCCGGCCTAAAGTGACCTGTGGCGCCCCCCTGTGGATGGATCTTGGTGGGGGTGCTTGGACCCCTTCTTGGGGTCTCCTCCAAGCCAGCCATGCCGACCATGGGCACCCAAAACCCCCATGTGTGAGTGAACAGCCTCCCCAGTGTACCCATAGTGAAATCAGGCTTAAAGTGACCTGTGGCGCCCCCCTGTGGATGGATCTGGATGGGGGTGCTTGGACCCCTTCTTGGGGTCTCCCCCAAGCTGGCCATGCCGACCATGGGCACCCAAAACCCCCATGTGTGAGTGAACAGCCTCCCCAGTGTACCCATAGTGAAATCAGGCTTAAAGTGACCTGTGGCGCCCCCCTGTGGATGGATCTGGATGGGGGTGCTTGGACCCCTTCTTGGGGTCTCCTCCAAGCCAGCCATGCCGACCATGGGCACCCAAAACCCCCATGTGTGAGTGAACAGCCTCCCCTGGGTCCCCATAGTGAAATCCGGCCTAAAGTGACCTGTGGCGCCCCCCTGTGGATGGATCTTGGTGGGGGTGCTTGGACCCCTTCTTGGGGTCTCCTCCAAGCCAGCCATGCCGACCATGGGCACCCAAAACCCCCATGTGTGAGTGAACAGCCTCCCCAGTGTACCCATAGTGAAATCAGGCTTAAAGTGACCTGTGGCGCCCCCCTGTGGATGGATCTGGATGGGGGTGCTTGGACCCCTTCTTGGGGTCTCCTCCAAGCCAGCCATGCCGACCATGGGCACCCAAAACCCCCATGTGTGAGTGAACAGCCTCCCCAGTGTACCCATAGTGAAATCAGGCTTAAAGTGACCTGTGGCGCCCCCCTGTGGATGGATCTTGGTGGGGGTGCTTGGACCCCTTCTTGGGGTCTCCTCCAAGCCAGCCATGCCGACCATGGGCACCCAAAACCCCCATGTGTGAGTGAACAGCCTCCCCAGTGTACCCATAGTGAAATCAGGCTTAAAGTGACCTGTGGCGCCCCCCTGTGGATGGATCTTGGTGGGGGTGCTTGGACCCCTTCTTGGGGTCTCCTCCAAGCCAGCCATGCCGACCATGGGCACCCAAAACCCCCATGTGTGAGTGAACAGCCTCCCCAGTGTACCCATAGTGAAATCAGGCTTAAAGTGACCTGTGGCGCCCCCCTGTGGATGGATTCGGCTGTGGGTGCTTGGACCCCTTCTCGGGGTCCCCCCCAAGCCAGCCATGCCGACCATGGGCACCCAAAACCCCCATGTGTGAGTGAACAGCCTCCCCTGGGTCCCCATAGTGAAATCCGGCCTAAAGTGACCTGTGGCGCCCCCCTGTGGATGGATCTTGGTGGGGGTGCTTGGACCCCTTCTTGGGGTCTCCTCCAAGCCAGCCATGCCGACCATGGGCACCCAAAACCCCCATGTGTGAGTGAACAGCCTCCCCAGTGTACCCATAGTGAAATCAGGCTTAAAGTGACCTGTGGCGCCCCCCTGTGGATGGATCTGGATGGGGGTGCTTGGACCCCTTCTTGGGGTCTCCTCCAAGCCAGCCATGCCGACCATGGGCACCCCAAACCCCCATGTGTGAGTGAACAGCCTCCCCTGGGTACCCATAGTGAAATCAGGCTTAAAATGACATGTGGCGCCCCCCTGTGGATGGATCTTGGTGGGGGTGCTTGGACCCCTTCTTGGGGTCTCCCCCAAGCCAGCCATGCCGACCATGGGCACCCAAAACCCCCATGTGTGAGTGAACAGCCTCCCCTGTGTCCCCATAGTGAAATCAGGCCTACAATGACCTGTGGCGCCCCCCTGTAGATGGATTCGGCTGGGGGTGCTTGGACCCCTTCTTGGGGTCCTCCCCAAGCCAGCCATGCCGACCATGGGCACCCAAAACCCCCATGTGTGAGTGAACAGCCTCCCCTGTGTCCCCATAGTGAAATCCGGCCTAAAGTGACCTGTGGCGCCCCCCTGTGGATGGATCCGGCTGTGGGTGCTTGGACCCCTTCTTGGGGTCTCCCCCAAGCTGGCCATGCCGACCATGGGCACCCAAAACCCCCATGTGTGAGTGAACAGCCTCCCCTGTGTCCCCATAGTGAAATCCGGCCTAAAGTGACCTGTGGCGCCCCCCTGTGGATGGATCCGGCTGTGGGTGCTTGGACCCCTTCTTGGGGTCTCCCCCAAGCTGGCCATGCCGACCATGGGCACCCCAAACCCCCATGTGTGAGTGAACAGCCTCCCCTGTGTCCCCATAGTGAAATCAGGCTTAAAATGACATGTGGCGCCCCCCTGTGGATGGATCCGGCTGTGGGGTCTTGTACCCCCTCTTGGGGTCACCCCCAAGCCGGCCATGGGCACCCAAAACACCCATGTGTGAGTGAACAGCCTCCCCTGTGTCCCCATAGTGAAATCAGGCCTAAAGTGACATGTGGCGCCCCCCTGTGGATGGATCCGGGTGGGGGTGCTTGGACCCCCTCTTGGGGTCTCCCCCAAGCCATGGGCAGCCAAATCCCCCATTTGTGAGTTAAGATCATCCCCTGGTTCCCCTAGTGAAATCAGGCCTAAAATGACCTCTGTGGCGCCCCCCTGTGGATGGATCCGGCTGTGGGGTCTTGGACCCCCTCTTGGGGTCACCCCCAAGCCAGCCATGGGCACCCAAAACCCCCATGTGTGAGTTAAGAGCCTCCCCTGGTTCTCATAGTGAAAATGATATCTGGCGCCCCCTTGTGGATGAATCAGGGTGTGGGGTGTGGGACCCCCTCTTGGGGTCACCCCCAAGCCGGCCCTGGGCACCCAAAATGCCCCTGTGTGAGTTAGGAGCCCTCCCCTGGTTCTCCTAGTGAAAATGATATCTGGCGCCCCCTTGTGGATGAATCAGGGTGTGGGGTCTTGGACCCCCTCTTGGGGTCACCCCCAAGCCAGCCATGGGCACCCAAAATGCCCCTGTGTGAGTTAGGAGCCCTCCCCTGGTTCTCCTAGTTAAAATGACATGTGGCGCCCCCTTGTGGTTGAATCAGGGTATGGGGTCTTGGACCCCCTCTTGGGGTCACCCCCAAGCCGGCCAAGGGCACCCAAAACCCCCATTTGTGAGTTAAGATCATCCCCTGGTTCCCCTAGTGAAATCAGGCTTAAAATGACATGTGGCGCCCCCCTGTGGATGGATCCGGGTGTGGGGTCTTGGACCCCCTCTTGGGGTCACCCCCAAGCCGGCCAAGGGCACCCAAAACCCCCATGTGTGAGGTAAGAGCCTCCCCTGGTTCTCCTAGTGTCCGCCGGCGGTTTACCATATGGGGGTGTCTGACCACCAACCCAATCCGAGAAAAGTGCATCAAAATCGGCCTTCCGGGAGCCAGGAGTCGGTCCCTGGTTCTCATAGTGTCAACCGGATGATTTCCATATGGGGGTGTCTGACCACCAACCCAATCCGAGAAAAGTGCATCAAAATCGGCCTTCCGGGAGCCAGGAGTCGGTCCCTGGTTCTCATAGTGTCAACCGGATGATTTCCATATGGGGGTGTCTGACCACCAACCCAATCCGAGAAAAGTGCATCAAAATCGGCCTTCCGGGAGCCAGGAGTCGGTCCCTGGTTCTCATAGTGTCAACCGGATGGTTTCCATATGGGGGTGTCTGACCACCAACCCAATCCGAGAAAAGTGCATCAAAATCGGCCTTCCGGGAGCCAGGAGTCGGTCCCTGGTTCTCATAGTGTCAACCGGATGGTTTCCATATGGGGGTGTCTGACCACCAACCCAATCCGAGAAAAGTGCATCAAAATCGGCCTTCCGGGAGCCAGGAGTCGGTCCCTGGTTCTCATAGTGTCAACCGGATGGTTTCCATATGGGGGTGTCTGACCACCAACCCAATCCGAGAAAAGTGCATCAAAATCGGCCTTCCGGGAGCCAGGAGTCGGTCCCTGGTTCTCATAGTGTCAACCGGATGGTTTCCATATGGGGGTGTCTGACCACCAACCCAATCCGAGAAAAGTGCATCAAAATCGGCCTTCCGGGAGCCAGGAGTCGGTCCCTGGTTCTCATAGTGTCAACCGGATGGTTTCCATATGGGGGTGTCTGACCACCAACCCAATCCGAGAAAAGTGCATCAAAATCGGCCTTCCGGGAGCCAGGAGTCGGTCCCTGGTTCTCATAGTGTCAACCGGATGATTTCCATATGGGGGTGTCTGACCACCAACCCAATCCGAGAAAAGTGCATCAAAATCGGCCTTCCGGGAGCCAGGAGTCGGTCCCTGGTTCTCATAGTGTCAACCGGATGGTTTCCATATGGGGGTGTCTGACCACCAACCCAATCCGAGAAAAGTGCATCAAAATCGGCCTTCCGGGAGCCAGGAGTCGGTCCCTGGTTCTCATAGTGTCAACCGGATGATTTCCATATGGGGGTGTCTGACCAACATCCCAATCCGAGAAAAGTGCATCAAAATCGGCCTTCCGTGAGGCAGGAGTCGGTCCCTGGTTCTCCTGGTGTCCGCCGGCGGTTATCCATATGGGGGTGTCTGACCCCCACCCCAATCCGAGAAAAGTGCATCAAAATCGGCCTTCCGTGAGGCAGGAGTCGGTCCCTGGTTCTCCTGGTGTCCGCCGGCGGTTATCCATATGGGGGTGTCTGACCACCAACCCAATCCGAGAAAAGTGCATCAAAATCGGCCTTGTGTGAGCCAGGAGTCGGTCCCTGGTTCTCCTGGTGTCCGCCGGCGGTTATCCATATGGGGGTGTCTGACCCCCACCCCAATCCGAGAAAAGTGCATCAAAATCGGCCTTGTGTGAGCCAGGAGTCGGTCCCTGGTTCTCCTGGTGTCCGCCGGCGGTTATCCATATGGGGGTGTCTGACCCCCACCCCAATCCGAGAAAAGTGCATCAAAATCGGCCTTGTGTGAGCCAGGAGTCGGTCCCTGGTTCTCCTGGTGTCCGCCGGCGGTTATCCATATGGGGGTGTCTGACCAACAACCCAATCCGAAAAAAGTGCATCAAATCGGCCTTCCGTGAGCCAGGAGTCGGTCCCTGGTTCTCCTGGTGTCCGCCGGCGGACAACCATGTTGGGGTGTCTGACCCACAACCCAATCCGACCAAGTGCACCCAAATCGGCCTTCCGTGAGCCAGGAGTCGGTCTCTGGTTCTCCCATCGACCGCCGGCGGTCTTCCATGTGGGGGTGTCTGACCCACAACCCAATCCGACCAAGAGCACCCATGTCGGCCTTGTGTGAGTCAGGAGCCGTTCCCCCTGGTTCTCATTTGGGTTACCATGCACGAAGGGACATAGTGCAATTTCGGCCGATTTTTCCGATTTTTTCAAATAATGTTTAAAAATACTTCCCGATGAGCTAGAGGTCCCAAATTTGGTCTATTATCCTCTTTTATGATGAACTTCCATTACCTAAAAGGGTTTTTCTTAACTCGTATAGGAACATCAACCGTTCTGACCCCTATTTTTTTTTTTCACTTTTCTAACATAATTAAAATATAGTAAAAAATTTCCAAAAACGAATTAATTTATATATAAATGTGCGTCTATTCGTGCCCTTTTGCGCCAAAAAAACCCCATCCTGATTGGACTTTTAGTTTTTGAATTATTAACGTTTTAAGTCGTTTTTTCAAAACCGAAATCGCTGTTTTTTCCCCCAAACGGCGGAGCACAGACAGGCCCAGCGGGTGGCAGGGCTTATGTCGATAATTTGGCCTGTCCCGTAGTAGCCCCACTCGGTTCCAGGTCGGCCAGACAGGTACCGGCGCGATTTTGAAAACCTCGTTTTCAGAGAATAGACTTCCATGGCGGATTGATCCGGGGGTGATGGCAAACCTCTCGGCCTGTGCGGATATTGGGAATCGGGCATGTTTGAGGGTTCTGGGTCCCTCAGAACCATGGTTCCAACGCTCCGAAGTGGACCATACCTCCAGGGACCTACTGGCCGTTCCCATGCCCAGGGGAAGGCCCGGTTTCGGCTACCTCATGTCCCCATGGCCCCTCTCTGTCGTGAAGCACCCGTACATGTCCGATTGATCCGGGGGTGATGGCAAACCTCTCGGCCCGTGCGGTTGTTGGTAAATGGGCTTTTTTGAGGGTTCTGGGTCCCGCAGAACCATGGTTCCAACGCTCCGAAGTGGACCATCCCTCCGGCGACCGACTGGAGGTGCTCATGCCCAGGGCAGGGCCTGGTTTCGGATACCCTCATGTCCCCATGTCCCCTGTCTATTCTCGAACCTGTTTCATATACACTGACCGATTGGCATTCGTTATCCACCTGGGAGGGCCCCTGTCGGCCGGCCTCTGGTCGGTGTTCGGACGGACGGTTCCTCCCGCCCCATGTGGATTCGCCTCTATCGGTGGAGCCCCTTTCGGAGACGGTTTACCCCGCTTCCCCGATATGCTCCGGCCGAGCCTCGCTGAGCGATACCAAGACGACCCGTCTGACCTAGTGGCCCTACGTTGGTGTTCCGGTGCGGGGAGTGGCTCTCCCAGGCAGCGATGCCAGGAGTGATGTCCACCCTATAACGTACCGGCGCCAGAGACACGTGCTTCTCACACCCTGACGTTGGCTCGGTTGTGCGGTTCCTACTAAACCCTCCAGCTAGAAAGAGACCTCTCGAGCGGTGCCCCGGCACTCGCGGCCCCCCCGGCCGCGGGCAGTTCAGGGCCTCCCGCTGGGTGTGCGCGTGGATTGCGACCGGGCCTCCACCCCTGACGGGAATTGGACCGTGCCCGGGCCGTCTTCCGCTGAGCGCACCTGGGTACAACTTCTACGTTGTGAGGGGCTACCTGGTTGATCCTGCCAGTAGCATATGCTTGTCTCAAAGATTAAGCCATGCAAGTCTAAGTACACACGGCCGGTACAGTGAAACTGCGAATGGCTCATTAAATCAGTTATGGTTCCTTTGATCGCTCCAACGTTACTTGGATAACTGTGGCAATTCTAGAGCTAATACATGCCAACGAGCGCTGACCTCCGGGGATGCGTGCATTTATCAGACCCAAAACCCATGCGGGGTGCCCTCGGGTGCCCCGGCCGCTTTGGTGACTCTAGATAACCTCGAGCCGATCGCGCGCCCTTTGTGGCGGTGACGTCTCATTCGAATGTCTGCCCTATCAACTTTCGATGGTACTTTCTGTGCCTACCATGGTGACCACGGGTAACGGGGAATCAGGGTTCGATTCCGGAGAGGGAGCCTGAGAAATGGCCGGCCGTGGGAAGGTCAGGACCTCCAACTGGGTGTGCGGTGGATTGCAACCGGGCCTCCTCCCCTAACGGGGTTGGTGTGCCCGGGTTGTCTTCCGCTTAGCACACCCAGGTACAACTTTACGTTGTGGGGGGCTACCTGGCTGACCCGCCAGTGGCATATGCTTGTCTTGAATAAACCCAGGAAACTGGGTTGGTGGGTAAAGCGAATTCATATGACTCTTTTGGTAGCTGAATCCTAACCACTAGACGACCAGGGAATGAATTCGAAGGCTTTCCCACCCCAGAGGGTCCAGACTGGGTTATCAACCATGGATCCATCCGTGCTGCCCCAAGGGCATGGATGTGAGCAGCAAAGCTTGGAGCCATCCGTGCTACCCCAAGGGCATGGATGCGAGCAGCAAAGCTTGGAGGAGCGATGTGAGAACAATGAGCGGTCAAAGCGAAAATCCAAGAAGGCAAAGTGGCGGTTTCGGGGCTCCGAACCGCCGGGAGAGAGACACCACAGGGGTGCTCCCTACCCTAAGATAACGTGTATTCGAACTGCGGCCCTCCGCAATAAACCTCAGACCGTGGACCCAGATCCCCCCGACACCGCGGACGCGAGGGGGGACGTGGGCTCACTGGCGCTTCAGTGTGTCGGCAAATTAAAGACACCTGCTCTAGCATCGCGGGATGGGGGCAGCAGTGTCGTGACGCCACCACAGCCTGGCAATGGAGATTTTGGAAGAGGAAAATGTGCTACCCCAGCTGGAGGATCGGAGAGGCCATCAACCACTAGTACCCTGCTGATATCACTCCCTGTCGTAGAACTGAGCTGCGAGTTATGTGGAACACAACTTAAGACGGTCGGCGGAGTGGTGAAACATTTCGCGGTGAAACACTCAGCTGTCTTGGTTGTGTATGTGTGTCGAACGTGTGGCAAGTCAAATAACAACAGCCACTCCATTTCCTGCCATGTCCCTAAGTGCAAGGGACCGGTAGAGACCCGTTTGGAGGCTGGCTATGACTGGGTCTGTGGTCTATGTGAAAGAGGGTTCACGACTGCAAGGGGACTGACCCAACACAAGCGACACAGACACGTAGCTCTTTATTGCCAAGAAAATGAGGGGGAGAAGACAGCACTCCAAAAGGAGAAAGTGGATGATGGTAACGGATGGGTTGAATGGGAGGACAACGAGTTGACTCGAATGAGCTACGAGTTGGCTGGGGACAAGCATATCAACAGGCTAATTGCTGAGAGGCTAAACAAAACTCCAGAACAGGTGAAGCAGAGAAGACGAAGACTGAGGTGTGGAGGGTTGCCAAGTGGCGTTCTCCAGGAAGCAGCCGATGGGAGTAATCTCATCGGTATGCTGTCCAAGTCGGCTGCACCATCAACACCCCAGAGCGGAATACGTGAGATACTCAGGAAAGAGCTACTGAGTGGGGGTACCGATGAGGGTGTAAAAGTGGGAGAAGTCACCTTATCCCTAAGGGGGGTGGAGCAAGATCCGGCCTTGCTCAATTCGTCCGCCCTGGAACTGCAGCAGCTGTTGGGAAGGAAACCCGGTTACCAGCGTCCGCAGAACCATTCGGGGAAGCGCAAGGCCACATTGCCAAGTGAAAGAAGAAAAGAGCCAAGGACACAGGGATACCGAAGGATGCAGGAATTGTATAAATACAAAAGATCCACTTTGGCTAAAATTATTCTGGATGGCATTGGGGATAGGTCGGACACCCACCCGCCGATTGAGATTGCCTCGGCATTCAAAGATCGGTGGGAGGTGACTGAACAGTTCCACGGTCTTGATCAGTTTTGCTCGGAGGGGAAAGCGGACAATGGTGTCTTCGGGTCACTCATCTCAGCAGCCGAAGTAAGTGAAAACCTTAGGGGTATCAAAAATGGTACAGCAGCAGGACCGGACGGGATCACCAAGACGGCATTGCAAAAATGGGATCCCACGGGTGCGAAACTTAGTCGTACTTTTTCTGTATGGTTGACATCGGGTACCCTGCCTGAGCCATTCAAGAAGTGCAGGACCACTTTGATACCCAAAACCGCTGACCCGGTGTTACTCACCCAGGAGGCTGGGTGGAGGCCTCTCACCATCGGGTCGGTAGTATTGAGGCTATACTCTCGCATCCTTACAAACAGGCTGGCGCGGGCGTGTCCCATCAACCCGCGTCAGAGAGGATTTATTTCCTCACCTGGATGTTCGGAAAACTTAATGATCCTGGGAGGATTGTTGAAGGAAAGTAGGGCGAGTGGCGAGATGTTAGCCGTGGTGTTGGTGGACTTTGCGCGTGCATTTGACTCTATCAGTCATCTGCACATCTTGGAGGTGCTGAGGCAGAGAGGACTGGATGAACACATCGTCAGAATCATAGGTGACTCGTACACCGACGTTACGACGACGATTACGGTCGATGGGGAGCTGTCCCCTCCCATCGACGTGAGGATAGGGGTGAAGCAGGGCGATCCGTTGTCGCCGCTGCTGTTCAACTTAGCCCTTGATCCAATGATTGAGACGCTAGAACGTATCGGCTCGGGGTACAAGTTGGATGATCGTCAGATCACAACCCTGGCTTTTGCTGATGATCTTGTCTTGGTGAGCGGTTCGTGGGATGGCATGGCGGAAAACATCAGAATTCTGGAAAAATTTTGCCAACTGACGGGGCTAAGGGTTCAGCCCAAGAAGTGCCACGGTTTCCTTACTCAGAAGATTCGAGGAGTTTTCTCGGTAAACTCTTGCAGGCCCTGGATAATGAGTGGCGTCGAGCTACACATGGTCGGGCCAGCAGAGTCAGTCGAGTACCTCGGATTGAGAGTGGGTCCGTGGCAAGGCATTATAGAACCAGAACCTGTCGAGCGACTTCGTGACTGGATTAGCTCGATTGGGCGGTCTCCGCTGAAGCCTTCACAGAAGGTGAAGATGTTGAACGACTATGCGGTCCCGAGGATGGTTTATCAGGCGGACCACGGCGGGTCAGGGCCAAAAATCCTTCATGTACTTGATGGGATGATCAGGAAGGCGGTGAAGGTTTGGTTACACCTTCCACAGTCTACTTGTGATGGGCTGCTTTACTCGAGATGCCAGGACGGAGGGCTGGGCGTCGTAAAGCTAGCCTGTCAGATCCCATCTATCCAGGCCAGAAGGGTCTACCGATTATGGCATTCGAAGGATGACATTACTCGGCTAGTTACCCGCAGGGTGGTAAAACCAAAAGAGTACCTCGGGATGTGGCTGAGAGCTGGCGGGGACAAGGCAAGTCTGCCTCCCCTAGAAACATCGGAAGAGGGTGCTGTCCGGAGTACAGACCCCGCCAGCTCAGTGACGCCAACAAGGAAGAACCCAGTCAGGCCGGACTGGAGGCAAGGAGAGGTGCAGAGATGGCAGAACCTGACAGTGCAAGGAGTGGGAATGCAGGCATTCGCAGGAGACAGAAACAGCAATCACTGGTTGAAAGATCCAACCAAGGTTGGATTTAAACAAAGATACTATATTGCAGGTCTCCAGCTGAGAGCCAACGTATACCCAACCCGAGAGGCACTGGCCAGGGGGAGGAAAGACAGTCCAACTGTCTGCCGCCACTGTCTATCTGCTACTGAGTCTTGCTCGCACGTTCTCGGGCAGTGTCCTGCAGTGAAGGATAGTCGCATCTCGCGACATAACAAACTGTGTGACCTGTTAGCAAGTGAAGCCGAAAGCGCCGGATGGATCGTCACCAAAGAAATGTGTTGCAGAACCCATGCCGGGGATTTGCGACGCCCAGACCTGGTGTTCGTGAAAAATGGTACTGCTTTGGTGGTGGATGTTACAGTGCGGTACGAGATGGACTCTAAAACCTTAGAGCTCGCGGCTGCTGAGAAAGTCGCTAGGTACACCCCGATTGCTCGATACATCATGGTTGCCCTGAAGGTGAGGAAGGTAAAAGTGTTTGGCTTTCCACTGGGAGCCCGAGGGAAGTGGCCAATCAGCAATGAGAGGCTGCTAATGAACTTGGGGGTGAGTTGTTCACGGAGGAAACAACTGGCCAAGCTATTCAGCAGGAGGGCTCTCCTGTACTCCCTAGATGTCCTCAGGGACTTCTATAGAAT
>NW_028159038.1:10000-12500 GCF_964263955.1 Coregonus lavaretus | reverse complement strand
GGTTAGGGTTAGGGTTAGGGTTAGGTTAGGGTTAGGGTTAGGGTTAGGGTTAGGGTTAGGGTTAGGGTTAGGGTTAGGGTTAGGGTTAGGGTTAGGGTTAGGTTAGGGTTAGGGTTAGGGTTAGGGTTAGGGTTAGGGTTAGGGTTAGGGTTAGGGTTAGGGTTAGGGTTAGGGTTAGGGTTAGGGTTAGGGTTAGGGTTAGGGTTAGGGTTAGGGTTAGGGTTAGGGTTAGGGTTAGGTTAGGGTTAGGGTTAGGGTTAGGGTTAGGGTTAGGGTTAGGGTTAGGGTTAGGGTTAGGTTAGGGTTAGGGTTAGGGTTAGGGTTAGGGTTAGGGTTAGGGTTAGGGTTAGGGTTAGGGTTAGGGTTAGGTTAGGGTTAGGGTTAGGGTTAGGGTTAGGGTTAGGGTTAGGGTTAGGGTTAGGGTTAGGGTTAGGGTTAGGGTTAGGGTTAGGGTTAGGGTTAGGGTTAGGGTTAGGGTTAGGGTTAGGGTTAGGGTTAGGGTTAGGGTTAGGGTTAGGGTTAGGGTTAGGGTTAGGGTTAGGGTTAGGGTTAGGGTTAGGGTTAGGGTTAGGGTTAGGGTTAGGGTTAGGGTTAGGGTTAGGGTTAGGGTAGGGTTAGGGTTAGGGTTAGGGTTAGGGTTAGGGTTAGGGTTAGGGTTAGGGTTAGGGTTAGGGTTAGGGTTAGGGTTAGGGTTAGGGTTAGGGTTAGGGTTAGGGTTAGGGTTAGGGTTAGGGTTAGGGTTAGGGTTAGGGTTAGGGTTAGGGTTAGGGTTAGGGTTAGGGTTAGGTTAGGGTTAGGGTAGGTTAGGGTTAGGGTTAGGGTTAGGGTTAGGGTTAGGGTTAGGGTTAGGGTTAGGGTTAGGGTTAGGGTTAGGGTTAGGGTTAGGGTTAGGGTTAGGGTTAGGGTTAGGTTAGGGTTAGGGTTAGGGTTAGGGTTAGGGTTAGGGTTAGGGTTAGGGTTAGGGTTAGGTTAGGGTTAGGGTTAGGGTTAGGGTTAGGTTAGGGTTAGGGTTAGGTTAGGGTTAGGGTTAGGGTTAGGGTTAGGGTTAGGGTTAGGGTTAGGGTTAGGGTTAGGGTTAGGGTTAGGGTTAGGGTTAGGGTTAGGGTTAGGGTTAGGGTTAGGGTTAGGGTTAGGGTTAGGGTTAGGGTTAGGGTTAGGGTTAGGGTTAGGGTTAGGGTTAGGGTTAGGGTTAGGGTTAGGGTTAGGGTTAGGGTTAGGGTTAGGGTTAGGGTTAGGGTTAGGGTTAGGGTTAGGGTTAGGGTTAGGGTTAGGGTTAGGGTTAGGGTTAGGGTTAGGGTTAGGGTTAGGGTTAGGGTTAGGTTAGGGTTAGGGTTAGGGTTAGGGTTAGGGTTAGGGTTAGGGTTAGGGTTAGGGTTAGGGTTAGGGTTAGGGTTAGGGTTAGGGTTAGGGTTAGGGTTAGGGTTAGGGTTAGGGTTAGGGTTAGGGTTAGGGTTAGGGTTAGGGTTAGGGTTAGGGTTAGGGTTAGGGTTAGGGTTAGGGTTAGGGTTAGGGTTAGGGTTAGGGTTAGGTTAGGGTTAGGTTAGGGTTAGGGTTAGGGTTAGGGTTAGGGTTAGGTTAGGGTTAGGGTTAGGGTTAGGGTTAGGGTTAGGGTTAGGGTTAGGGTTAGGGTTAGGGTTAGGGTTAGGGTTAGGTTAGGGTTAGGGTTAGGGTTAGGGTTAGGGTTAGGGTTAGGGTTAGGGTTAGGGTTAGGGTTAGGGTTAGGGTTAGGGTTAGGGTTAGGGTTAGGGTTAGGGTTAGGGTTAGGGTTAGGGTTAGGGTTAGGGTTAGGGTTAGGGTTAGGGTTAGGGTTAGGGTTAGGGTTAGGGTTAGGTTAGGGTTAGGGTTAGGGTTAGGGTTAGGGTTAGGGTTAGGGTTAGGGTTAGGGTTAGGGTTAGGGTTAGGGTTAGGGTTAGGGTTAGGGTTAGGGTTAGGGTTAGGGTTAGGGTTAGGGTTAGGGTTAGGGTTAGGGTTAGGGTTAGGGTTAGGGTTAGGTTAGGGTTAGGGTTAGGGTTAGGGTTAGGGTTAGGGTTAGGGTTAGGGTTAGGGTTAGGGTTAGGGTTAGGGTTAGGGTTAGGTTAGGGTTAGGGTTAGGGTTAGGGTTAGGGTTAGGGTTAGGGTTAGGGTTAGGGTTAGGGTTAGGGTTAGGGTTAGGGTTAGGGTTAGGGTTAGGGTTAGGGTTAGGGTTAGGGTTAGGGTTAGGGTTAGGGTTAGGGTTAGGGTTAGGGTTAGGGTTAGGGTTAGGGTTAGGGTTAGGGTTAGGGTTAGGGTTAGGGTTAGGGTTAGGGTTAGGGTTAGGGTTAGGGTTAGGGTTAGGGTTAGGGTTAGGGTTAGGGTTAGGGTTAGGGTTAGGGTTAGGGTTAGGGTTTAGGGTTAGGGTTAGGGTTAGGGTTAGGGTTAGGGTTAGGGTTAGGGTTAGGGTTAGGGTTAGGGTTAGGGTTAGGGTTAGGGTTAGGGTTAGGTTAGGGTTAGGGTTAGGGTTAGGGTTAGGGTTAGGGTTAGG